>NC_134688.1:20165338-20200338 GCF_050947455.1 Rhinoderma darwinii | reverse complement strand
CATCCATATCACTTTATAAAACAAAAAGCTAGGGTGGTTGAAATGCAGCCCTACACCAGGAAGAAGTTTGAATGACTAGGGCACGCCAAAGGAAAAGCCTCTCCATAGGCGGGAGGCCTTACGTGCTCCCAGCCTTTCAAACTCCAAAGAGCGCACCTTCACCAGGTCACCAAGGATGTTACTACATACCTCTTCCCTTTGGAGGGTCTTTCTTCCCGTCGAAACTAGACACCGCGCGTTCCACGTGTAGAACCTGACCACTGCACTGACTAGAAATAAAGTGCAACGGTCCCTGTCACCAACTTCTCTGTACGCCCCATAGGCCCACTCGGCATAGGAGAGGCTCTCCATCTCTGGCCACCCGATGGAGATCCCCACCTGGTTGTATACCTCTATATTGAGAGGACACTGAAGCAGGAAGTGCTCCATGCTTTCCAGCGTGTCGCCGCACTCCTCCCGGGGACAATCCCTTTCATCAGAGTTCCTGTACTTCAAGTTTCCCCTCACATATAACTTACCATGGAAGCAGCGCCAGGTCAAGTCCCAATACTTCTGGGGGATCCTGTTTGAATTCAAAAGCATCAGTCCCTCCCTCAGATCCCTACCTGGGCAGTCCTTGAGGGCCAAGGATGCCTGGAAATAGGAGGTGACCACCCTAATGTCGAGGAGTTTCCTCGGCAGCGTGATCACCTCATCCTTCCCCAGACACCATCGACGGACAACCTTCAGAACCGGGGCAACGTAAGCCGGGAGATGCCCCCGCTGCGATCGAAGATCCTTCACTCGCCCTCCGTTCTCCCATTCCTGGAAGAAAGGCTGAAACCATACCTTGCAAGAAGCTACCCACAGAGGAGCCCTCTCTTTGTAGAGGATTGCCAAATTACATTTAAGAAAAGTGTTCACTAGGAACACTACCGGGTTGACCATACCCAACCCACCTTGTCTCCTTGTTAGGTAAGTCACCTCTCTCTTAACTAGGTTCAGCCTGTTTCCCCATAACAATTGGAAAAACAGGCTGTAGACCCGTGTCCAGAAGGGTTCTGGCAAGATACAAATGCTGCCCAGAAAAATAAACAAAGGGAGCAGGTATGTTTTGCCCAAGTTGATCCTTTCTCTGAAGGTCAAAGTCCAACCTTTCCACTGGTTCACCCTTTTGGTGGCAATCTGCAGTCTGCTCTCCCAATTTTGAGTAGGATAATCACTTCTGCCGAAATTTATGCCCAGAACTTTTGCAGTGTCTTGGGGCACAGGGAGGGTGTCTGGGAGACAAAAATCTGGGTCTCCCACTCCCAACCAGAGACTTTTGCACTTATCCAGATTGATCTTGGACCCAGACGCGTCCGAGTAGCGGTCTACCTCAGACATCACCCATTCCGCCTCCCCTTGCGAGGAGACGAAGATAGTGACATCGTCGGCATACGCTATCGTCCTTACTGCAGACTCCACGACCGCCAGGTCCATCCTCACACCCACCAACGGCCCGCGATCAATCCTCGCAAGGAAGGGATCGATCGCGAACACGTATAGTAGCGGGCTAAGAGGACAACCCTGACGGACACCAGAGTCCACCACAAAAGGACGACCAACCCAACCGTTCACCAGTGGGAAAGTCTCAGCCCCTGCGTACAATGCTTTCAGCCAATTCACAAACCCCCCAGGCAGACCGTATCTCAAAAGGGTGGACCAGAGATACTCATGATCAACTCTGTCAAACGCTTTTGCCTGATCCAAAGACAGCATGTACCCCTTCCAGTGTCCAGCTCTGCCCTGCTCCACCGCCTCCCTGACACCCAGGACAGCACTAAAGGTGCTTCGACCTGGGACAGTGCAGTGCTGGACTCCCGAGAGGAGCTGTGGTGCAAACTCGACCAACCTGTTAAACAGTACTTTTGCCAGAATCTTCCGGTCCGTATTGAGAAGCGCTATGGGACGCCAGTTCTCAATACAGGACGGATCTTTACCCTTTGACAGCAGGATCAAGGCTGACCTACCCATTGACTTTGGCAGAGCGCCCGAGGATAGGCACTCATTAAAAACCCCAGTCAAGAGGGGAATCAAAGCTTCCCCAAAGGTCTTATAGAACTCGGACGTTAAGCCATCCGGTCCCGGCGATTTCTTAAGAGCTAACCCTTCAATCGCCCTCTTTACTTCCTCTTCCTTGATTTCCTCTGTCAAAACGCCAAGAGAGGGGCTTATCCTTGGCTCCGGAATGGTTTCAGCCAGGAAAGCCGACATTTTGTCTCGATCTAGTTCCTTCCTACTCAAGAGGTGTGAGTAGAAGGATCTGACCACCTCCAGGATCCCTGATTTGGACCTGTTCAGGGATCCCGTACTATCAATCAGTCCTGCCACATATTTGCAATCCACTGACATCCTACAGTTTTTGTAAGGGTCGGGCGAGCGATACCTCCCGAAGTCCCTCTCAAAAACCAAGGACGTGTGCCTATCATACTGACACCTCTTAAGCAAGGACTTCACACAGGAGATATCCTTGCGGCTACCTCCTGTCGAGACAAGCTGCTCGAGTTTCCTTCTTAGGTCCTGGTACAGACAGTGTCCGGCCAGGCTCCTAAAGTTGGAAAGCTGGCGGAAGAATTTTGCCGCACGTTTCTTGAGCATCTCCCACCACTCTGACTTACTGTTACAAAGGCCCAAAAGAGGTACCTGGCTCTGCAGAAAATCCTCGAAGGACTGTCTGACTTCCGCTTCTTCCAGGAGTGCCGAATTCAATCTCCAAAAGCCCCTTCCCATCCGATGGGTCTCTGCAACGTTCAAAGAAAAAACAATTAAACAGTGATCGGAGAATTCTACCTCCTCAACCACAAGTGGCGAGAAGACAGCCTCCCCCTTCAAATAAAACCTGTCTATTCTAGATCTAATCTGACTACCCCTATGATATGTGTAACCACTGTGGTCCGGGGTGTGCCTGATGTGGACATCCTCCAGACGAGCCTCACTGACTATGCTATTTAAAGCGACGCTGTCATAACCCAGCCTGTCTTTGGAGCCCCTCCTGTCCTTCTGCCTCACAACTGTGTTGAAGTCTCCTCCAAAGACCACCTGACGGCTGGTAAAAAGAAAAGGCTTGATCTTCATAAAGAGGCATTTGCGGTCCCACTTGGTTTGTGGACCGTAGATGTTTATGAGCCTAAGCTCTTGCCCCTTCATGAAGACGTCCAAGACCAGACACCTCCCCATTTCGACCTCGATCACTCGTCGGCATTTTACCTCTGCTGCCCTGAAAAGGACAGCCACTCCGCTATACGGCTCGGCCGCAAGAGACCAGTAAGATGGCCCGTGCCTCCACTCCCTTCTGGCCTTATGCACTGATGCCAGGTCTGGCACCCTGGTCTCCTGCAAAAATAAAACATCGGCCTCAACCCGGCCGAGAAAATCAAAGGCCGTGAATCTGGCCGCATCTGACCTAATGCTGGCGACATTAATACTCGCCAGGGTCAACGGAGTAGGTACCGCCATCAAGAGTGATCGAGTTCGACCGCTAGCTTCTTCCCTCCCCCAGTTAGCCCGTCGCTATCTGGGTCCGGGGAATCTTCGTTGCCTCTCTTGAGACTTACACCCGAGAGATCCATATCCTTAGCCAAGTCTTTCACCTCTGGAAGCAAAAGAGGAGAGAGTGAGTCCACAACATTACAAACAATATTTACACTCCCATCACCCGTCACCACCCCCGTTTCCCCACCCCCCCCTTTGTCCACTAGTGCCGTGACAACCCCCTCCCCAGGCATTTGGCCTACTACCTGGCTCGAGGGTCCAGCACCTCCCGAAGGACCCGACCTTCGCACCGATACCTCACCTCCGCCCTCCTCTTCTTCCGAAGAGGAGGAGATGTCCTCCCGAAGGGCTTGGTACCGGTTGGAGAGCCCTATCAGGGGGGAGCCAGTCAAGCCCTCCTTTGGGATCTGGCCGGTCTTGGATGTTTTTAATTTAGGAGCCCTGGTTTTACATAGGGTCTTCCTACCAGTGTCCTCTCTTTTGTCTTGCCCCCTCACTTCGTCCTCGTCCAAACTTCCATAGTACGAGGACCCACTAGAGGGGGCTTCTCCTCTCCTCCTCACCAGTCTCCTGATCTCCTCCTCTACCCCACCGTCCCCAAGGGCCTCCGCAGACATACCAGCCTCCTGAGGGACGGCAGACTGAACCCCATGGCTTTGGGGCCCCCCCTGCTCCCTCTCAAGTCGGCGGCACTCCTGCCTCTTCAGTTTAGAAGAAGGCAGGGTCCTTACCTTCCTCGACCCTATCACCTCTCCATCCTCCCCAGCCCCCTCCCCAGCGACACCATCACCACGACCACTGCCACTGGCCAGGCTAGGCGCCACCGGGTTGAAGACCAGGTTGGCGAAGGAGCGCGGACAGCGGCTAAAGGGGTGACCTAGGTCACCACACAGGTTACACCTAATGTCCTTACAAGTGGCGGCAAGATGGCCCAAAGCCCCACACAGCGCACACCTCCTCTCCTTACACTGTGCGCTAAAGTGTGTGGGGCTGCCGCACTTATGACAGACCTTCGGCTGCCCCTGGTAAAAGACCAGGATCCTGTCCCTCCCCAAGAAAGCAGAGGAGGGCATGTGGGACACCGAGTTCCCCTGGACCTTTAACTTCACGGAAAAGGTCCAGGCACCAGACCAAATCCCGTGTTCGTCCCGATTTTTTTGGGGCATTCCTTTGACCTCGCCATACCTCTCCACCCAGGTCATTATATCCATGCAAGAGAGTGACTCATTACTAGTCAAGATGGTCACTCTCTTGATGACCTCACTCTGCCTTGAAACGGCCTGAACGGCGAAACCCTGCCACTGGGGCAATGCCCGTGCCAGCTCATGACGGGACCAGAAGGATTCCAACCCCTCTGCCGTCATGAAGCTGACATCGAACACCGAGGTGCCGTAGGGATGGATCAGGGCATAGATATCATTAGCCCTAAATCCCATCTCCAGGAGCAGCTCCACAACCCTAGATCTTGGGGGGCTAGCTTCCTTACCGACCCACCGGAGACGGGCCACATTCCTGCGGACACCCCCGGGTCCCCCTGTCGGAAGAGACAACACTGGTGGTCCCTTCCCTTGGTTTTCTCGGAAGGCAGCCTGTCCGTACTTCTCGTACCAGAAAGACAGGTCAACCTGCTCACCCCCTATTTGGACAGAGCTCTCGCCTCTCCTTAGGGCCTCCGCAAGGCGCCGTTGCAAGTTACCATGCACGGCACCCGCGGACAAAGGGGCACTCGGGCCCGCTGCGGCTGCAGCATAGGACCTTCCCACCTGTACAGCTCCCGGAGCCCCAGTAGACACTTTGACAACAGGCGCCCCACTTTCCAGTGAGCCCCCCCTTGGGCTAACCTCCATCAATCCCCCTTCCGGGCCATCTCCGGGAGCTGCATCCACCTCCTGTAATTCCATATGCTCCTCACCCCCATTCAAAATCATACCCCAATTTACACCCCCATCCACACCATTTACACCCCCATCCACACCATTTACATCTCCCAACCCCTCTCCCACCTTTATTTCTTCCCCAGAAACATTCCCCCCACCATCTTCCATCACAATTGAATTTTCACTTTTTTCACCCCCATTCACACCACATGCGTTTTTGCATGCGTTTTTTCCTGCAGGCGCGTTTTCCTGCCTGCAGGACTCTTTCACCCTTGCTGAGCCAGCCAAAATGTCAAAATTTGTTTCCCTGGTTGCTTCCTCCTCCACCGGGCGCAACTTTGCAGGGGAAAGCACCACTCTGGGCACCAACTTGTTCTCCCCCAAGGGGATACACATAGCGCCCGTGCCCAACTGCTTGGGACCGAGCACTACGTTCTTATTTGCCACCAAACTGTCCGGCCTCTCAGCCAGTCTCGCCACCGCACTGCTACCGCCACTAGATCTGGCGGCAGCAGTGCCACTGATCTTCGGAACCTGCCCAGCGGGAGGGCTACACATAATCTCCCCTCCGTCAGACCCCCGATCCACTGCAGGATCAGGAGTGGGCTGACCAGAGGGGTTTGCAATGGCATCCCGGGGGACAGGGAGTACATCGGGCTTACAAAGGGGTACAAACACAAGACGCTCCTCCATGATTGGAGTCTTACCTGCCTTCTCTGCCTTCCGCCTCCTTCTCCTTTCGGCCTTGCTAGACAGGTCGTCCGACACCGGATCCCCTCCGAATGTAAAATCCCCGAAGTTCACCGGTGGGGACTGTACCTGCCTAGTCCTGGCCGTCAGGAGTCCCCCGGGACCACCACTGCGTCCGGTCTCCTCCGACTCTGACCATGACTCCCCTGAGTCCTCGGAACTGCTCAGCGACATGAGGACACCCGATGGTCGGTGCCTCGCTCCATCACGCACTTTTAATTCAGGCTTCACAGCACGCTCCCGCTGTGCACAAGGGAGGCTGCCCTCTGATACCTGGCTGCACTCAGACACCTGTGCCTCGCTTCCTCCCTGCTTGATTGAGGCCGACTCAGGGATTAACTCCTCGCTTGCCTCCTGGCCTGCGTCTTGGGCTGATTCCTGGGCCGATTCCTGGCCCTGTTCCAATGCTCTTTTCCCCAGAGACTTTTTCCATCTTAACAGTCTCTGGCGAAAACTCCCTGAGGAATGCAAAATCAAGTCCAGCCTGGTCTCCAGGAAGCTTATACGCTCCTTCAGCTCCTTTATCTTTTTTGAAATTGCCGGTCTTTTGTTCTTTGAACAGTGATCCGCGCGATACCGCTGATCAGCGAGAGACTGCTTCAGGGCCAGTCTCTCCTCCTCTGAAGCCATGTACAGGCTCGTGACTGCCGTTACCCTTTGCCGGAACTGCTGTTGCGGCTCCCTCGGGGCTAATACCGGCCAGTCCTCGAGCCGGCACTCGAGGTCCTCCATATCCAGGATTTCGCCTAGTGCCCCGTGCGACACCACGGAGCACCAGACAGTCTCCGACATACCCGGCACCTCTCGTCCGCTCTCTTTCCTGTCACTCCTTTCACCGGCGGCATCCACCGCCGCGAGCTTTACTCCCGCAGCGGCTCCCGCCATTGTGTCGGCTGCTGCTGCGGACCTCTCCGTCCTTCCTCTAGTCCGACTCACTGTGTCTGAGGCGAGTGGAGCCTCCACGTCCCCGCGGCTGTGCTGGCTCAAATCTTCATTGGAGCCGCCGCTCCTCAAGCACATCCTCCCTGACCGTCGCAGCACGCCGGCTGTCTCCTCCATCCTGCGGTCGTTCTCCCGCCCGACCTCGGCGGCCAGTGCGTCCTCCTCCCGTCTTGCACCTGGCTCTGGGGTCTCTCCCCAGGACCCCACTCCTCCTGGGAAAGGAGTGGGGACCCTGCCTGGAACTCCAGCCGGATCCAGCAAGGGTTTTTCGGCTTAATGTGAAAAAGCAGCACAAACACTTTTCTCACACCTCTCCCCTCAGGGAGCAAGCCTGTTCTGACACCAGCACACACAAACTCCTCCTCTTCCCGTGGCTGCTGGCACCAGTCTTGCCCTCCAATGGATCCTCGTTAAAGGATTTAAAGTGTACTCATTCCAATTACAGAGCCTCGAAAGAGTCCTGTATTGTTATTTTTTGTCACTACCTCCCCGGGTCGGGAGTGGGTAATTTGCGCGCCTGCTGCCTTCCTTGGATGTGGTAGCCGTTTCTCAGGCTCCCTCTCCGGAATCGAACCCTGATTCCCCGTTACCCGTGGTCACCATGGTAGGCGCAAAAAGTACCATCGAAAGTTGATAGGGCAGACGTCCGAATGTATCGTCGCCGTCACGGGGACGTGCGATCGGCCCGAGGTTATCTAGAGTCACCAGAACGGCCGGGGAGAGCGTAGGGAGGGCCGGAGCCCGACCCCACCGCCCAAGCCCTCGGATTGGTTTTGGTCCTATAAATGCACGCGTTCCGGGTGGTCAGCGCTCGTCGGCATGTATTAGCTCTAGAATTACCACAGTTATCCAAGTAACGGTTGGAGCGATCAAAGGAACCATAACTGATTTAATGAGCCATTCGCAGTTTCACTGTACCGGCCGTGTGTACTTACACGTGCATGGCTTAATCTTGGAGACAAGCATATGCTACTGGCAGGATCAACCAGGTAGTCCCCCCTTCCATCGAAGTGCTGAGACTACCTTCATTTATTGCGCTCGGGAGGTGGGCGGCCTCGCAGTGCCAGGGGGACAAGACGACTTTCCAAGGCAGCAGAGAAAGTCCAGGACCTTTGCAGAGAAGAGGTCAACCAAGAGCCCCGCGGGAGGTCGCAGCTGGCTGCCAACTTGGTACCGGTACAACCTGGTCACCGCTCGGAAGCGGCCCAGGTCTGCAGGACATGGGTTGGCATAACTGCTACGACGCGCCCCAGGACAATCCCGGCTACCTGCTCTCACCGACGGCCCAGCTCGAAACCTGCCGAGCAGGAGGACACCTTCAAACAACCGACCCCCCTTCCAAGGCATCGGAAGACAGTCGAGGACACATGGAAAGAGAGCAACCAAGAGCCCCGTTGTTGGACGCAGATTGGCACTGAGACCGCAACCAGGTTTCGCGACCACATAAATGTAAGTCAACCGGGGTGTTCAATATGCCACTGTGACGCTTCAGGACAGTCCGGGCTACATACTCTCACCGCGGGCCAGCTCTCAACCTGCCGAGGAGGAGGATGCCTTCAAACAACCGACCGACCCTTCCAAGGCATCGGAAGACAGTCTAGGACACATGGAAAGAGAGCAACCAAGAGCCCCGTTGTTGGACGCAGATTGGCACTGAGACCGCAACCAGGTTTCGCGACCACATAAATGTAAGTCAACCGGGGTGTTCAATATGCCACTGTGACGCTTCAGGACAGTCCGGGCTACATACTCTCACCGCGGGCCAGCTCTCAACCTGCCGAGGAGGAGGATGCCTTCAAACAACCGACCGACCCTTCCAAGGCATCGGAAGACAGTCTAGGACACATGGAAAGAGAGCAACCAAGAGCCCCGTTGTTGGACGCAGATTGGCACTGAGACCGCAACCAGGTTTCGCGACCACATAAATGTAAGTCAACCGGGGTGTTCAATATGCCACTGTGACGCTTCAGGACAGTCCGGGCTACATACTCTCACCGCGGGCCAGCTCTCAACCTGCCGAGGAGGAGGATGCCTTCAAACAACCGACCGACCCTTCCAAGGCATCGGAAGACAGTCTAGGACACATGGAAAGAGAGCAACCAAGAGCCCCGTTGTTGGACGCAGATTGGCACTGAGACCGCAACCAGGTTTCGCGACCACATAAATGTAAGTCAACCGGGGTGTTCAATATGCCACTGTGACGCTTCAGGACAGTCCGGGCTACATACTCTCACCGCGGCCCAGCTCGCAACCTGCCGAGATGGAGGAAGCCTACGAAGACCGGTCGGTCGGTCGGGGCAGAATCGTAAGTCGAGGACCTGTTTAGAGAGAGCCCAACATAGAGCCGAGAAGATGGAGCGCGCTCATCGTCCCTAACCCTTACCAGTAAGGTATCAAGGACCAGGCTTAGGTAATATGGGACAAAGGCAACGGCAACCTCGACAATCCGGGTTAACTGCTCTCACCGGCGGCCCAGCTCGCAACCTGCCGAGATGGAGGACGCCTACGAAGACCGGTCGGTCGGTCGGGGCAGAATCGTAAGTCGAGGACCTGTTTAGAGAGAGCCCAACATAGAGCCGAGAAGATGGAGCGCGCTCATCGTCCCTAACCCTTACCAGTAAGGTATCAAGGACCAGGCTTAGGTAATATGGGACAAAGGCAACGGCAACCTCGACAATCCGGGTTAACTGCTCTCACCGGCGGCCCAGCTCGCAACCTGCCGAGATGGAGGACTCCTACGAAGACCGGTCGGTCGGTCGGGGCAGCATCGTAAGTCGAGGACCTGTTTAGAGAGAGCCCAACATAGAGCCGAGAAGATGGAGCGCGCTCAGTGTCCCTAACCCTTACCAGTAAGGTATCAAGGACCAGGCTTAGGTAATATGGGACAAAGGCAACGGCAACCTCGACAATCCGGGTTAACTGCTCTCACCGGCGGCCCAGCTCGCAACCTGCCGAGATGAAGGATGCCTACGAAGACCGGTCGGTCTTAAGTCGAGGACCTGTTTAGAGAGAGCCCAACATAGAGCCGAGAAGATGGAGCGCGCTCAGCGTCCCTAACCCTTACCAGTAAGGTAACAAGGACCAGGCTTAGATAATATGGGACAAAGGCAACGGACAACCTCGACAATCCGGGTTAACTGCTCTCTCCGGCGGCCCAGCTCGCAAAGTGCCGAGGAGGACGCCTTTGTCGCCCACGGGGAACCGAGGCCGCTTTCCCGGCAGCTTAGCGGCTCCACATGGGATGGGGCCGCCCCCTCCGGAGAGGGGGGGAGGGAAGCCACCGTGGAGCCGCGTGTGGCTTGCATGCGGGAGCCACGCCGACACTTCCAGCCTCGGGCGAGGCGGAAGACGGCTTTGGACTACTTGCGAGAAACAACCGTGCCCCATGCGCGGGTGCGCCTGGGAGCACCTCGGCTAGAGAGGCCCTTGCGAGCAGCGGACATACGGGGGCGGTCACTGCCTCCCCGTCGTTTAAAGCTTTCTCTCGCGCCTCGGGCTCCGGCGACACCAGCGCACTCTCGGACGCCTTTTAGAGTGATAGAAGCAGCACTGAGCAAACGCACCTCGCGGGAGCGAGAGGTACCGGCGCCCGCCTTAGCAGGACCGCCGGGCTTTTTGGGACACCGGCCGTAGGTGGCCGGGGGCGAAACAGACCCGGACGGTGTGGGAGGAAGACGCGCTCGCCGTAACCGACAGGGCTCCAAAGCACTGCCGAGCGAGTGGTCCCTCCGCCGCCGGGTCGCGGGGAGCCAGATCGATCTGAGGAGTCTTGGACAAATTCCAAAGACTCAAACGGCGCGGGAGCACGTGCTCCTCTCACAGCTTAACGACAGGTGGACGAGGCCGACGAGGACTTCCAGGAGACACCATGAGAGGGCCGGTGCCTATCGCTCACACCCTGGAAGTCACTCTCGGCCACGAACGGTTAGGACTTCCCGCTAGGAAGAACCGTAGGGACTTGGAACACGAAACCAAAATGCCCTCTCACAGGATTTCAGGTGAAGGAGATATTCGCACCCCTAAAAGTGTCACCACCTCAAATACACCGGGGTAAGGTGCCAACTTACCCGGGCTCCTGGAACTGCTGCCCGGCTGAAGCCCAAAATAAAAACCTCATAGGGTTTTTCCTCCAAAACGTCAATGAAGACAGACCTGCCAGCGAGGCCGACGGGGACTTGCAGGAGGCCGGCATGACGTGCCACTACATACCGGTCACACCATGGAAGTCCTTCTCGGGTTGGACCAGGTGCAGCTCCCGCTAGAACGTGCAGCACGTCCTCCTTCACGGTACTCTCGATTGGAGTCGCCAACGTGGCCGAGCTCCTACAACTGCTGGTCGGCCTGGGACTCCAGAAAGAATGTACCAAAGTTCTTTCGTGGAAGTTCAGGTGCAGCGGACCGACCAGCCAATGAGGCCAACGGGGACTTCCAGGAGACACCATGAGAGGGCCGGTGCCTATCGCTCACACCCTGGAAGTCACTCTCGGCCACGAACGGTTAGGACTTCCCGCTAGGAAGAACCGTTGGGACTTGGAACTCAAAACCTAAATGCCCTCTCACAGGATTTCAGGTGAAGGAGATATTCGCACCCCTAAAAGTGTCACCACCTCAAATACACCGGGGTAAGGTGCCAACTTACCCGGGCTCCTGGAACTGCTGCCCGGCTGAAGCCCAAAATAATAACCTCATAGGGTTTTTCCTCCAAAACGTCAATGAAGACAGACCTGCGAGCTAGGCCGACGGGGACTTCCAGGAGGCCGGCATGGCGTGCCACTACATACCGGCCACACCATGGAAGTCATTCTCGGGTTGGACCAGGTGCAGCTCCCGCTAGAACGTGCAGCACGTCCTCCTTCACGGTACTCTCGATTGGAGTCGCCAACGTGGCCGAGCTCCTACAACTGCTGGTCGGCCTGGGACTCCAGAAAGAATGCACCAAAGTTCTTTCGTGGAAGTTCAGGTGCAGCGGACCGACCAGCCAACGAGGCCGACGGGGACTTCCAGGAGGCCGGCATGACGTGCCACTACATACCAGTCACACCATGGAAGTCCTTCTCGGCCACGAAGGGTTAGGACTTCCCGCTAGGAAGAACCGTTGGGACTTGGAACGCGGAGCAGAAATGCCCTCTCACAGGTTTTCAGGTGAAGGAGATATTCGCTCCCCTAAAAGTGTCACCACCTCAAATACACCGGGGTAAGGTGCCAACTTACCCGGGCTCCTGGAACTGCTGCCCGGCTGAAGCCCAAAATAAAAACCTCATAGGGTTTTTCCTCCAAAACGTCAATGAAGACAGACCTGCGAGCTAGGCCGACGGGGACTTCCAGGAGGCCGGCATGGCGTGCCACTACATACCGGCCACACCATGGAAGTCATTCTCGGGTTGGACCAGGTGCAGCTCCCGCTAGAACGTGCAGCACGTCCTCCTTCACGGTACTCTCGATTGGAGTCGCCAACGTGGCCGAGCTCCTACAACTGCTGGTCGGCCTGGGACTCCAGAAAGAATGCACCAAAGTTCTTTCGTGGAAGTTCAGGTGCAGCGGACCGACCAGCCAACGAGGCCGACGGGGACTTCCAGGAGACACCATGAGAGGGCCGGTGCCTATCGCTCACACCCTGGAAGTCACTCTCGGCCACGAACGGTTAGGACTTCCCGCTAGGAAGAACCGTAGGGACTTGGAACACGAAACCAAAATGCCCTCTCACAGGATTTCAGGTGAAGGAGATATTCGCACCCCTAAAAGTGTCACCACCTCAAATACACCGGGGTAAGGTGCCAACTTACCCGGGCTCCTGGAACTGCTGCCCGGCTGAAGCCCAAAATAAAAACCTCATAGGGTTTTTCCTCCAAAACGTCAATGAAGACAGACCTGCCAGCGAGGCCGACGGGGACTTCCAGGAGGCCGGCATGACGTGCCACTACATACCGGTCACACCATGGAAGTCCTTCTCGGGTTGGACCAGGTGCAGCTCCCGCAAGAACGTGCAGCACGTCCTCCTTCATGGTACTCGGTTGGAGTCACAGAGCTGGCCGAGCTCCTGCAACTGCTGGTCGGCCTGGGACTCCAGAAAGAATGCACCAAAGTTCTTTCATGGAAGTTAAGGTGCAGCGGACCGACCAGCGAACGAGGCCGACGGGGACTTCCAGGAGGCACCGTGAGAGGGCGGGCCGGTACCTATTGCTCAAACCCTGGAAGTCACTCTCGGCCAGGAACGGTTAGGACTTCCCGCTAGGAAGAACCGTTGGGACTTGGAACTCAAAACCTAGATGCCCTCTCACAGGATTTCAGGTGAAGGAGATATTCACACCCCTAAAAGTGTCACCACCTCAAATACACCGGGGTAAGGTGCCAAAGTACCCGGGCTCATGGAACTGCTGCCCGGCTGAGGCCCAAAATAAAAACCTCATAGGGTTTTTTCTCCAAAACGTCAATGAAGACAGACCTGCGAGCGAGGCCGACGGGGACTTCCAGGAGGACGGCAGGAGGTGCCACTACCTACCGGTCACACCATGGAAGTCCTTCTCGGCTTGGAACGGGAGCAGCTCCCGTTTGTACTTCCTCGTTCACGGCTTTCGGTAGGAGTTGCCGAGGTGGCCGAGCTCCTGCAACTGCAGGTCGGCTTGGGACTTCAGAAAATACCATAAAAAAAAAAAGTGTTTTTTATTATGAAGGTAAAACACACAGCGGGACCGAGCCGTGAGCCAGGCCGACGGGGACTTCCAGGAGGACGGCAGGAGGTGCCACTACCTACCGGTCACACCATGGAAGTCCTTCTCGGCTTGGAACGGGAGCAGCTCCCGTTTGTACTTCCTCGTTCACGGCTTTCGGTAGGAGTTGCCGAGGTGGCCGAGCTCCTGCAACTGCAGGTCGGCTTGGGACTTCAGAAAATACCATAAAAAAAAAAAGTGTTTTTTATTATGAAGGTAAAACACACAGCGGGACCGAGCCGTGAGCCAGGCCGACGGGGACTTCCAGGAGGACGGCAGGAGGTGCCACTACCTACCGGTCACACCATGGAAGTCCTTCTCGGCTTGGAACGGGAGCAGCTCCCGTTTGTACTTCCTCGTTCACGGCTTTCGGTAGGAGTTGCCGAGGTGGCCTTGCTCGTGCAACTGCAGGTGGGCTTGGGGCTTCAGGAAATAACATAAAAAAAAAAATAATTTTTTATTAAGAAGGTAAAAAAACACCGGACCCGACCAGCGAGCGAGGCCGACGGGGACATCCAGGGCAGCGGCGTGAGAGGGCGGCTTGGTGCCGCTATCGCCGTGGAAGCAGCATTCGGCCTAAGCAGGGAACGCCTCCCGCCCTCCTCTCGTCCTGGAAGTGTTGGACTTGGGAGGCGGAGCAAGTTCTCCCTCTCACAGTATTTCAGGCGTAGGAGATATTCACACCCCTAAAAGTGTCACCTCGCCAATTACACCGGTGGGAGGTGCCAAAATGCCCGGCCTCCTGGAACTGCTGCTTGGCTGAAGGCCAAAATAAAAACCTCATAGGGTTTTTCCTCCAAAACGTGAATGAAGACAGACACGCGAGCGAGGCCGAGGGGGAGTTCCAGGAGGTCGGCATGAGGTGGCCGCGCCTACCGCTTGAGCCCTGGAAGTCCGCCGCGGACCGGAAGTGCTTGTCGGGCGGGTGAACTACGGGACTCGCCGCGGGCGCTGTGGAGCTCCCACAAGGAAGCTGCCGGCATCCACAAGCTCCCACGGGGCCCCTCTATCCCCCCACGGGTGCAGAAGGCAGGCACACCGCCGCTAATAGGCGGAGCTGGCTCCCGGCCGCTGTCATGCATCACTCGCGGACCGGAAGTGCTTGTCAGCCGGGTGGACACGGCGGGACTCGCCGCGGGCGCTGTGGAGCTCGTACAGGGCTGCCCCCGGGCTGGCACAGCTTCCCCAAGGCTCCTCTATCCCCCCACGGGTGCAATAGGCAGGCACACGCCGCACACGCCGCTCGTACACGGAGATGGCTCCCGGCCGCTTTCGGTAGGAGTCACCGAGGTGGCCTTGCTCGTGCAACTGCAGGTGGGCTTGAGGCTTCCGAAAGTACCATAAAAAAAAAAAGATTTTTTTATTAGGAAGGTAAAAAAAAAAACAGCGGGACCGACCCGCGAGCTAAGCCGACGGGGACTTCCAGGAGGTCGGCATGAGGTGGCCGCTCATACCGCTCTTGCCCTGGAAGTCCGCCGAGGACCGCGGGCGCTGTGGAGCTCCCACAAGGAAGCTGCCGGCATGCAGCAGCTCCCACGGGGCCCCTCTATCCCCCCACGGGTGCAGAAGGCAGGCACACCGCCGCTAATAGGCGGAGCTGGCTCCCGGCCGCTGTCATGCATCACTCGCGGACCGGAAGTGCTTGGCAGCCGGGTGGACACGGCGGGACTCGCCGCGGGCGCTGTGGAGCTCCTACAGGGCTGCCCCCGGGCTGGCACAGCTTCCCCAAAGCTCCTCTATCCCTCCACGGCTGCAATAGGCAGGCACACACCGCTCATACACGGAGCTGGCTCCCGGCCGCTTTCGGAAGGAGTCGCCGACGTGGCCTTGCTCGTGCAACTCCAGGTGGGCTTGGGGCTTCCGAAAATGCCATAAAAAAAAAAAAGATTTTTTTATTAAGAAGGTAGAAAAATCAGCGGGACCGACCCGCGAGCGAGGCCGACGGGGACTTCTAGGAGGTCGGCATGAGGTGGCCGCGTCTACCGCTCGAAACCTGGAAGTCTGCAACGGGCGCTGCGGAGCTCGTACACGGCTGTCCCCGGTCTTGCACAGCTTCCCCATGGCTCCTCTATCCCCCCCATGGGTGCAATATAATTTTTTTAAAAAAAAACAATTTTAGTCATTATTAACCTAGTTCGGTCCCCACCGTTACAGTCGGATGTCAGCTGTAAGATACAGCTGAGATCCGGTGATGATGGCACCGACTCAGCTTCTGAGCTGGTGCCAAACATTGTACGTCATTTTGCGTGAAGTCAATGCTTTCCAGGACGTACATATACGTCCAATGGCGGGAAGGGGTTAAGAAGGTAGAAAAATCAGCGGGACCGACCCGCGAGCGAGGCCGACGGGGACTTCTAGGAGGTCGGCATGAGGTGGCCGCGTCTACCGCTCGAAACCTGGAAGTCTGCAACGGGCGCTGCGGAGCTCGTACACGGCTGTCCCCGGTCTTGCACAGCTTCCCCATGGCTCCTCTATCCCCCCCATGGGTGCAATATAATTTTTAAAAAAAAAAACAATTTTAGTCATTATTAACCCCTTCCCGCCATTGGACGTATATGTACGTCCTGGAAAGCATTGACTTCACGCAAAATGACGTACAATGTTTGGCACCGGCTCAGAAGCTGAGTCGGTGCCATCATCACCGGATCTCAGCTGTATCTTACAGCTGACATCCGACTGTAACGGTGGGGACCGAACTAGGTTAATAATGACTAAAATTGTTTTTTTTTAAAAAAATTATATTGCACCCATGGGGGGGATAGAGGAGCCATGGGGAAGCTGTGCAAGACCGGGGACAGCCGTGTACGAGCTCCGCAGCGCCCGTTGCAGACTTCCAGGTTTCGAGCGGTAGACGCGGCCACCTCATGCCGACCTCCTAGAAGTCCCCGTCGGCCTCGCTCGCGGGTCGGTCCCGCTGATTTTTCTACCTTCTTAATAAAAAAATCTTTTTTTTTTTATGGCATTTTCGGAAGCCCCAAGCCCACCTGGAGTTGCACGAGCAAGGCCACGTCGGCGACTCCTTCCGAAAGCGGCCGGGAGCCAGCTCCGTGTATGAGCGGTGTGTGCCTGCCTATTGCAGCCGTGGAGGGATAGAGGAGCCATGGGGAAGCTGTGCCAGCCCGGGGGCAGCCCTGTAGGAGCTCCACAGCGCCCGCGGCGAGTCCCGCCGTGTCCACCCGGCTGCCAAGCACTTCCTGTCCGCGAGTGATGCATGACAGCGGCCGGGAGCCAGCTCCGCCTATTAGCGGCGGTGTGCCTGCCTTCTGCACCCGTGGGGGGATAGAGGGGCCCCGTGGGAGCTGCTGCATGCCGGCAGCTTCCTTGTGGGAGCTCCACAGCGCCCGCGGTCCTCGGCGGACTTCCAGGGCAAGAGCGGTATGAGCGGCCACCTCATGCCGACCTCCTGGAAGTCCCCGTCGGCTTAGCTCGCGGGTCGGTCCCGCTGGTTTTTTTTTTACCTTCTTAATAAAAAAATCTTTTTTTTTTTATGGTACTTTCGGAAGCCTCAAGCCCACCTGCAGTTGCACGAGCAAGGCCACCTCGGTGACTCCTACCGAAAGCGGCCGGGAGCCATCTCCGTGTACGAGCGGCGTGTGCCTGCCTATTGCACCTGTGGGGGGATAGAGGAGCTTTGGGGAAGCTGTGCCAGCCCGGGGGCAGCCCTGTAGGAGCTCCACAGCGCCCGCGGCGAGTCCCGCCGTGTCCACCCGGCTGCCAAGCACTTCCGGTCCGCGAGTGATGCATGACAGCGGCCGGGAGCCAGCTCCGCCTATTAGCGGCGGTGTGCCTGCCTTCTGCACCCGTGGGGGGATAGAGGGGCCCCGTGGGAGCTGCTGCATGCCGGCAGCTTCCTTGTGGGAGCTCCACAGCGCCCGCGGTCCTCGGCGGACTTCCAGGGCAAGAGCGGTATGAGCGGCCACCTCATGCCGACCTCCTGGAAGTCCCCGTCGGCTTAGCTCGCGGGTCGGTCCCGCTGTTTTTTTTTTTACCTTCTTAATAAAAAAATCTTTTTTTTTTTATGGTACTTTCGGAAGCCTCAAGCCCACCTGCAGTTGCACGAGCAAGGCCACCTCGGTGACTCCTACCGAAAGCGGCCGGGAGCCATCTCCGTGTACGAGCGGCGTGTGCGGCGTGTGCCTGCCTATTGCACCCGTGGGGGGATAGAGGAGCTTAGGGGAAGCTGTGCCAGCCCGGGGGCAGCCCTGTAGGAGCTCCACAGCGCCCGCGGCGAGTCCCGCCGTGTCCACCCGGCTGCCAAGCACTTCCGGTCCGCGAGTGATGCATGACAGCGGCCGGGAGCCAGCTCCGCCTATTAGCTGCGGTGTGCCTGCCTTCTGCACCCGTGGGGGGATAGAGGGGCCCCGTGGGAGCTGCTGCATGCCGGCAGCTTCCTTGTGGGAGCTCCACAGCGCCCGCGGTCCTCGGCGGACTTCCAGGGCAAGAGCGGTATGAGCGGCCACCTCATGCCGACCTCCTGGAAGTCCCCGTCGGCTTAGCTCGCGGGTCGGTCCCGCTGTTTTTTTTTTTACCTTCTTAATAAAAAAATCTTTTTTTTTTTATGGTACTTTCAGAAGCCTCAAGCCCACCTGCAGTTGCACGAGCAAGGCCACCTCGGTGACTCCTACCGAAAGCGGCCGGGAGCCATCTCCGTGTACGAGCGGCGTGTGCGGCGTGTGCCTGCCTATTGCACCTGTGGGGGGATAGAGGAGCTTTGGGGAAGCTGTGCCAGCCCGGGGGCAGCCCTGTAGGAGCTCCACAGCGCCCGCGGCGAGTCCCGCCGTGTCCACCCGGCTGCCAAGCACTTCCGGTCCGCGAGTGATGCATGACAGCGGCCGGGAGCCAGCTCCGCCTATTAGCGGCGGTGTGCCTGCCTTCTGCACCCGTGGGGGGATAGAGGGGCCCCGTGGGAGCTGCTGCATGCCGGCAGCTTCCTTGTGGGAGCTGGGCATCGGCCGCGGCGAGTCCCGTAGTTCACCCGCCCGACAAGCACTTCCGGCCCGCGGCGGACTTCCAGGGCTCAAGCGGTAGGCGCGGCCACCTCATGCCGACCTCCTGGAACTCCCCCTCGGCCTCGCTCGCGTGTCTGTCTTCATTCACGTTTTGGAGAAAAAACCCTATGAGGTTTTTATTTTGGCCTTCAGCCAAGCAGCAGTTCCAGGAGGCCGGGCATTTTGGCACCTCCCACCGGTGTAATTGGCGAGGTGACACTTTTAGGGGTGTGAATATCTCCTACGCCTGAAATACTGTGAGAGGGAGAACTTGCTCCGCCTCCCAAGTCCAACACTTCCAGGACGAGAGGAGGGCGGGAGGCGTTCCCTGCTTAGGCCGAATGCTGCTTCCACGGCGATAGCGGCACCAAGCCGCCCTCTCACGCCGCTGCCCTGGATGTCCCCGTCGGCCTCGCTCGCTGGTCGGGTCCGGTGTTTTTTTACCTTCTTAATAAAAAATTATTTTTTTTTTATGTTATTTCCTGAAGCCCCAAGCCCACCTGCAGTTGCACGAGCAAGGCCACCTCGGCAACTCCTACCGAAAGCCGTGAACGAGGAAGTACAAACGGGAGCTGCTCCCGTTCCAAGCCGAGAAGGACTTCCATGGTGTGACCGGTAGGTAGTGGCACCTCCTGCCGTCCTCCTGGAAGTCCCCGTCGGCCTCGCTCGCAGGTCTGTCTTCATTGACGTTTTGGAGAAAAAACCCTATGAAGTTTTTATTTTGGGCCTCAGCCGGGCAGCAGTTCCATGAGCCCGGGTACTTTGGCACCTTACCCCGGTGTATTTGAGGTGGTGACACTTTTAGGGGTGTGAATATCTCCTTCACCTGAAATCCTGTGAGAGGGCATCTAGGTTTTGAGTTCCAAGTCCCAACGGTTCTTCCTAGCGGGAAGTCCTAACCGTTCCTGGCCGAGAGTGACTTCCAGGGTTTGAGCAATAGGTACCGGCCCGCCCTCTCACGGTGCCTCCTGGAAGTCCCCGTCGGCCTCGTTCGCTGGTCGGTCCGCTGCACCTTAACTTCCATGAAAGAACTTTGGTGCATTCTTTCTGGAGTCCCAGGCCGACCAGCAGTTGCAGGAGCTCGGCCAGCCCTGTGACTCCAACCGAGTACCATGAAGGAGGACGTGCTGCACGTTCTTGCGGGAGCTGCACCTGGTCCAACCCGAGAAGGACTTCCATGGTGTGACCGGTATGTAGTGGCACATCATGCTGGCCTCCTGGAAGTTCCCGTCGGCCTTGCTCGCTGGTCGGTCCGCTGCACCTGAACTTCCACGAAAGAACTTTGATGCATTCTTTCTGGAGTCCCAGGCCGACCAGCAGTTGCAGGAGCTCGGCCACCTTGGCGACTCCAACCGAACACCTTGAAGGAGGACGTGCTGCACGTTCTAGCGGGAGCTGCACCTGGTCCAACCCGAGAATGACTTCCATGGTGTGACCGGTATGTAGTGGCACGTCATGCCGGCCCCCTGGAAGTCCCCGTCGGCCTCGCTGGCAGGTCTGTCTTCATTGACGTTTTGGAGGAAAAACCCTATGAGGTTTTTATTTTGGGCCTCAGCCGGGCAGCAGTTCCAGGAGCCCGGGTACTTTGGCACCTTACCCCGGTGTATTTGAGGTGGTGACACTTTTAGGGGTGTGAATATCTCCTTCACCTGAAATCCTGTGAGAGGGCATTTAGGTTTTGAGTTCCAAGTCCCAACGGTTCTTCCTAGCGGGAAGTCCTAACCGTTCGTGGCCGAGAGTGACTTCCAGGGTGTGAGCGATAGGCACCGGCCCTCTCATGGTGTCTCCTGGAAGTCCCCGTCGGCCTCGTTGGCTGGTCGGTCCGCTGCACCTGAACTTCCACGAAAGAACTTTGGTGCATTCTTTCTGGAGTCCCAGGCCGACCAGCAGTTGTAGGAGCTCGGCCACGTTGGCGACTCCAATCGAGAGTACCGTGAAGGAGGACGTGCTGCACGTTCTAGCGGGAGCTGCACCTGGTCCAACCCGAGAATGACTTCCATGGTGTGGCCGGTATGTAGTGGCACGCCATGCCGGCCTCCTGGAAGTCCCCGTCGGCCTAGCTCGCAGGTCTGTCTTCATTGACGTTTTGGAGGAAAAACCCTATGAGGTTTTTATTTTGGGCTTCAGCCGGGCAGCAGTTCCAGGAGCCCGGGTAAGTTGGCACCTTACCCCGGTGTATTTGAGGTGGTGACACTTTTAGGGGAGCGAATATCTCCTTCACCTGAAAACCTGTGAGAGGGCATTTCTGCTCCGCGTTCCAAGTCCCAACGGTTCTTCCTAGCGGGAAGTCCTAACCCTTCGTGGCCGAGAAGGACTTCCATGGTGTGACTGGTATGTAGTGGCACGTCATGCCGGCCTCCTGGAAGTCCCCGTCGGCCTCGTTGGCTGGTCGGTCCGCTGCACCTGAACTTCCACGAAAGAACTTTGGTGCATTCTTTCTGGAGTCCCAGGCCGACCAGCAGTTGTAGGAGCTCGGCCACGTTGGCGACTCCAATCGAGAGTACCGTGAAGGAGGACGTGCTGCACGTTCTAGCGGGAGCTGCACCTGGTCCAACCCGAGAAGGACTTCCATGGTGTGACCGGTATGTAGTGGCACGTCATGCCGGCCTCCTGGAAGTCCCCGTCGGCCTCGCTGGCAGGTCTGTCTTCATTGACGTTTTGGAGGAAAAACCCTATGAGGTTTTTATTTTGGGCTTCAGCCGGGCAGCAGTTCCAGGAGCCCGGGTAAGTTGGCACCTTACCCCGGTGTATTTGAGGTGGTGACACTTTTAGGGGTGCGAATATCTCCTTCACCTGAAATCCTGTGAGAGGGCATTTAGGTTTTGAGTTCCAAGTCCCAACGGTTCTTCCTAGCGGGAAGTCCTAACCGTTCGTGGCCGAGAGTGACTTCCAGGGTGTGAGCGATATGCACCGGCCCTCTCATGGTGTCTCCTGGAAGTCCCCGTCGGCCTCATTGGCTGGTCGGTCCGCTGCACCTGAACTTCCACGAAAGAACTGTGGTACATTCTTTCTGGAGTCCCAGGCCGACCAGCAGTTGTAGGAGCTCGGCCACGTTGGCGACTCCAATCGAGAGTACCGTGAAGGAGGACGTGCTGCACGTTCTAGCGGGAGCTGCACCTGGTCCAACCCGAGAAGGACTTCCATGGTGTGACCGGTATGTAGTGGCACGTCATGCCGGCCTCCTGGAAGTCCCCGTCGGCCTCGCTGGCAGGTCTGTCTTCATTGACGTTTTGGAGGAAAAACCCTATGAGGTTTTTATTTTGGGCTTCAGCCGGGCAGCAGTTCCAGGAGCCCGGGTAAGTTGGCACCTTACCCCGGTGTATTTGAGGTGGTGACACTTTTAGGGGTGCGAATATCTCCTTCACCTGAAATCCTGTGAGAGGGCATTTAGGTTTTGAGTTCCAAGTCCCAACGGTTCTTCCTAGCGGGAAGTCCTAACCGTTCGTGGCCGAGAGTGACTTCCAGGGTGTGAGCGATAGGCACCGGCCCTCTCATGGTGTCTCCTGGAAGTCCCCGTCGGCCTCATTGGCTGGTCGGTCCGCTGCACCTGAACTTCCACGAAAGAACTTTGGTACATTCTTTCTGGAGTCCCAGGCCGACCAGCAGTTGTAGGAGCTCGGCCACGTTGGCGACTCCAATCGAGAGTACCGTGAAGGAGGACGTGCTGCACGTTCTAGCGGGAGCTACACCTGGTCCAACCCGAGAAGGACTTCCATGGTGTGACCGGTATGTAGTGGCACGTCATGCCGGCCTCCTGGAAGTCCCCGTCGGCCTCGCTGGCAGGTCTGTCTTCATTGACGTTTTGGAGGAAAAACCCTATGAGGTTTTTATTTTGGGCTTCAGCCGGGCAGCAGTTCCAGGAGCCCGGGTAAGTTGGCACCTTACCCCGGTGTATTTGAGGTGGTGACACTTTTAGGGGTGCGAATATCTCCTTCACCTGAAATCCTGTGAGAGGGCATTTAGGTTTTGAGTTCCAAGTCCCAACGGTTCTTCCTAGCGGGAAGTCCTAACCGTTCGTGGCCGAGAGTGACTTCCAGGGTGTGAGCGATAGGCACCGGCCCTCTCATGGTGTCTCCTGGAAGTCCCCGTCGGCCTCATTGGCTGGTCGGTCCGCTGCACCTGAACTTCCACGAAAGAACTTTGGTACATTCTTTCTGGAGTCCCAGGCCGACCAGCAGTTGTAGGAGCTCGGCCACGTTGGCGACTCCAATCGAGAGTACCGTGAAGGAGGACGTGCTGCACGTTCTAGCGGGAGCTGCACCTGGTCCAACCCGAGAAGGACTTCCATGGTGTGACCGGTATGTAGTGGCACGTCATGCCGGCCTCCTGGAAGTCCCCGTCGGCCTCGCTGGCAGGTCTGTCTTCATTGACGTTTTGGAGGAAAAACCCTATGAGGTTTTTATTTTGGGCTTCAGCCGGGCAGCAG
Organism: Rhinoderma darwinii; assembly: GCF_050947455.1. Lineage (NCBI taxonomy): Eukaryota > Metazoa > Chordata > Amphibia > Anura > Rhinodermatidae > Rhinoderma > Rhinoderma darwinii. The sequence continues at coordinate 20,177,135 of NC_134688.1, read as the reverse complement.
TTCCAGGAGCCCGGGTAAGTTGGCACCTTACCCCGGTGTATTTGAGGTGGTGACACTTTTAGGGGTGCGAATATCTCCTTCACCTGAAATCCTGTGAGAGGGCATTTTGGTTTCGTGTTCCAAGTCCCAACGGTTCTTCCTAGCGGGAAGTCCTAACCGTTCGTGGCCGAGAGTGACTTCCAGGGTGTGAGCGATAGGCACCGGCCCTCTCATGGTGTCTCCTGGAAGTCCCCGTCGGCCTCATTGGCTGGTCGGTCCGCTGCACCTGAACTTCCATGAAAGAACTTTGGTACATTCTTTCTGGAGTCCCAGGCCGACCAGCAGTTGTAGGAGCTCGGCCACGTTGGCGACTCCAATCGAGAGTACCGTGAAGGAGGACGTGCTGCACGTTCTAGCGGGAGCTACACCTGGTCCAACCCGAGAAGGACTTCCATGGTGTGACCGGTATGTAGTGGCACGTCATGCCGGCCTCCTGGAAGTCCCCGTCGGCCTCGCTGGCAGGTCTGTCTTCATTGACGTTTTGGAGGAAAAACCCTATGAGGTTTTTATTTTGGGCTTCAGCCGGGCAGCAGTTCCAGGAGCCCGGGTAAGTTGGCACCTTACCCCGGTGTATTTGAGGTGGTGACACTTTTAGGGGTGCGAATATCTCCTTCACCTGAAATCCTGTGAGAGGGCATTTAGGTTTTGAGTTCCAAGTCCCAACGGTTCTTCCTAGTGGGAAGTCCTAACCGTTCGTGGCCGAGAGTGACTTCCAGGGTGTGAGCGATAGGCACCGGCCCTCTCATGGTGTCTCCTGGAAGTCCCCGTCGGCCTCATTGGCTGGTCGGTCCGCTGCACCTGAACTTCCACGAAAGAACTTTGGTACATTCTTTCTGGAGTCCCAGGCCGACCAGCAGTTGTAGGAGCTCGGCCACGTTGGCGACTCCAATCGAGAGTACCGTGAAGGAGGACGTGCTGCACGTTCTAGCGGGAGCTGCACCTGGTCCAACCCGAGAAGGACTTCCATGGTGTGACCGATATGTAGTGGCACGTCATGCCGGCCTCCTGGAAGTCCCCGTCGGCCTCGCTGGCAGGTCTGTCTTCATTGACGTTTTGGAGGAAAAACCCTATGAGGTTTTTATTTTGGGCTTCAGCCGGGCAGCAGTTCCAGGAGCCCGGGTAAGTTGGCACCTTACCCCGGTGTATTTGAGGTGGTGACACTTTTAGGGGTGCGAATATCTCCTTCACCTGAAATCCTGTGAGAGGGCATTTTGGTTTCGTGTTCCAAGTCCCAACGGTTCTTCCTAGCGGGAAGTCCTAACCGTTCGTGGCCGAGAGTGACTTCCAGGGTGTGAGCGATAGGCACCGGCCCTCTCATGGTGTCTCCTGGAAGTCCCCGTCGGCCTCATTGGCTGGTCGGTCCGCTGCACCTGAACTTCCACGAAAGAACTTTGGTACATTCTTTCTGGAGTCCCAGGCCGACCAGCAGTTGTAGGAGCTCGGCCACGTTGGCGACTCCAATCGAGAGTACCGTGAAGGAGGACGTGCTGCACGTTCTAGCGGGAGCTGCACCTGGTCCAACCCGAGAAGGACTTCCATGGTGTGACCGGTATGTAGTGGCACGTCATGCCGGCCTCCTGGAAGTCCCCGTCGGCCTCGCTGGCAGGTCTGTCTTCATTGACGTTTTGGAGGAAAAACCCTATGAGGTTTTTATTTTGGGCTTCAGCCGGGCAGCAGTTCCAGGAGCCCGGGTAAGTTGGCACCTTACCCCGGTGTATTTGAGGTGGTGACACTTTTAGGGGTGCGAATATCTCCTTCACCTGAAATCCTGTGAGAGGGCATTTTGGTTTCGTGTTCCAAGTCCCTACGGTTCTTCCTAGCGGGAAGTCCTAACCGTTCGTGGCCGAGAGTGACTTCCAGGGTGTGAGCGATAGGCACCGGCCCTCTCATGGTGTCTCCTGGAAGTCCTCGTCGGCCTCGTCCACCTGTCGTTAAGCTGTGAGAGGAGCACGTGCTCCCGCGCCGTTTGAGTCTTTGGAATTTGTCCAAGACTCCTCAGATCGATCTGGCTCCCCGCGACCCGGCGGCGGAGGGACCACTCGCTCGGCAGTGCTTTGGAGCCCTGTCGGTTACGGCGAGCGCGTCTTCCTCCCACACCGTCCGGGTCTGTTTCGCCCCCGGCCACCTACGGCCGGTGTCCCAAAAAGCCCGGCGGTCCTGCTAAGGCGGGCGCCGGTACCTCTCGCTCCCGCGAGGTGCGTTTGCTCAGTGCTGCTTCTATCACTCTAAAAGGCGTCCGAGAGTGCGCTGGTGTCGCCGGAGCCCGAGGCGCGAGAGAAAGCTTTAAACGACGGGGAGGCAGTGACCGCCCCCGTATGTCCGCTGCTCGCAAGGGCCTCTCTAGCCGAGGTGCTCCCAGGCGCACCCGCGCATGGGGCACGGTTGTTTCTCGCAAGTAGTCCAAAGCCGTCTTCCGCCTCGCCCGAGGCTGGAAGTGTCGGCGTGGCTCCCGCATGCAAGCCACACGCGGCTCCACGGTGGCTTCCCTCCCCCCCTCTCCGGAGGGGGCGGCCCCATCCCATGTGGAGCCGCTAAGCCGCCGGGAAAGCGGCCTCGGTTCCCCGTGGGCGACAAATGCGTCCTCCTCGGCACTTTGCGAGCTGGGCCGCCGGAGAGAGCAGTTAACCCGGATTGTCGAGGTTGTCCGTTGCCTTTGTCCCATATTACCTAAGCCTGGTCCTTGTTACCTTACTGGTAAGGGTTAGGGACGCTGAGCGCGCTCCATCTTCTCGGCTCTATGTTGGGCTCTCTCTAAACAGGTCCTCGACTTAAGACCGACCGGTCTTCGTAGGCATCCTTCATCTCGGCAGGTTGCGAGCTGGGCCGCCGGTGAGAGCAGTTAACCCGGATTGTCGAGGTTGCCGTTGCCTTTGTCCCATATTACCTAAGCCTGGTCCTTGATACCTTACTGGTAAGGGTTAGGGACACTGAGCACGCTCCATCTTCTCGGCTCTATGTTGGGCTCTCTCTAAACAGGTCCTCGACTTACGATGCTGCCCCGACCGACCGACCGGTCTTCGTAGGAGTCCTCCATCTCGGCAGGTTGCGAGCTGGGCCGCCGGTGAGAGCAGTTAACCCGGATTGTCGAGGTTGCCGTTGCCTTTGTCCCATATTACCTAAGCCTGGTCCTTGATACCTTACTGGTAAGGGTTAGGGACGATGAGCGCGCTCCATCTTCTCGGCTCTATGTTGGGCTCTCTCTAAACAGGTCCTCGACTTACGATTCTGCCCCGACCGACCGACCGGTCTTCGTAGGCGTCCTCCATCTCGGCAGGTTGCGAGCTGGGCCGCCGGTGAGAGCAGTTAACCCGGATTGTCGAGGTTGCCGTTGCCTTTGTCCCATATTACCTAAGCCTGGTCCTTGATACCTTACTGGTAAGGGTTAGGGACGATGAGCGCGCTCCATCTTCTCGGCTCTATGTTGGGCTCTCTCTAAACAGGTCCTCGACTTACGATTCTGCCCCGACCGACTGACCGGTCTTCGTAGGCTTCCTCCATCTTGGCAGGTTGCGAGCTGGGCCGCGGTGAGAGTATGTAGCCCGGACTGTCCTGAAGCGTCACAGTGGCATATTGAACACCCCGGTTGACTTACATTTATGTGGTCGCGAAACCTGGTTGCGGTCTCAGTGCCAATCTGCGTCCAACAACGGGGCTCTTGGTTGCTCTCTTTCCATGTGTCCTAGACTGTCTTCCGATGCCTTGGAAGGGTCGGTCGGTTGTTTGAAGGCATCCTCCTCCTCGGCAGGTTGAGAGCTGGCCCGCGGTGAGAGTATGTAGCCCGGACTGTCCTGAAGCGTCACAGTGGCATATTGAACACCCCGGTTGACTTACATTTATGTGGTCGCGAAACCTGGTTGCGGTCTCAGTGCCAATCTGCGTCCAACAACGGGGCTCTTGGTTGCTCTCTTTCCATGTGTCCTCGACTGTCTTCCGATGCCTTGGAAGGGGGGTCGGTTGTTTGAAGGTGTCCTCCTGCTCGGCAGGTTTCGAGCTGGGCCGTCGGTGAGAGCAGGTAGCCGGGATTGTCCTGGGGCGCGTCGTAGCAGTTATGCCAACCCATGTCCTGCAGACCTGGGCCGCTTCCGAGCGGTGACCAGGTTGTACCGGTACCAAGTTGGCAGCCAGCTGCGACCTCCCGCGGGGCTCTTGGTTGACCTATTCTCTGCAAAGGTCCTGGACTTTCTCTGCTGCCTTGGAAAGTCGTCTTGTCCCCCTGGCACTGCGAGGCCGCCCACCTCCCGAGCGCAATAAATGAAGGTAGTCTCAGCACTTCGATGGAAGGGGGGACTACCTGGTTGATCCTGCCAGTAGCATATGCTTGTCTCCAAGATTAAGCCATGCACGTGTAAGTACACACGGCCGGTACAGTGAAACTGCGAATGGCTCATTAAATCAGTTATGGTTCCTTTGATCGCTCCAACCGTTACTTGGATAACTGTGGTAATTCTAGAGCTAATACATGCCTACGAGCGCTGACCACCCGGAACGCGTGCATTTATAGGACCAAAACCAATCCGAGGGCTTGGGCGGTGGGGTCGGGCTCCGGCCCTCCCTACGCTCTCCCCGGCCGCTCTGGTGACTCTAGATAACCTCGGGCCGATCGCACGTCCCCGTGACGGCGACGATACATTCGGACGTCTGCCCTATCAACTTTCGATGGTACTTTTTGCGCTTACCATGGTGACCACGGGTAACGGGGAATCAGGGTTCGATTCCGGAGAGGGAGCCTGAGAAACGGCTACCACATCCAAGGAAGGCAGCAGGCGCGCAAATTACCCACTCCCGACCCGGGGAGGTAGTGACAAAAAATAACAATACAGGACTCTTTCGAGGCTCTGTAATTGGAATGAGTACACTTTAAATCCTTTAACGAGGATCCATTGGAGGGCAAGACTGGTGCCAGCAGCCACGGGAAGAGGAGGAGTTTGTGTGTGCTGGTGTCAGAACAGGCTTGCTCCCTGAGGGGAGAGGTGTGAGAAAAGTGTTTGTGCTGCTTTTTCACATTAAGCCGAAAAACCCTTGCTGGATCCGGCTGGAGTTCCAGGCAGGGTCCCCACTCCTTTCCCAGGAGGAGTGGGGTCCTGGGGAGAGACCCCAGAGCCAGGTGCAAGACGGGAGGAGGACGCACTGGCCGCCGAGGTCGGGCGGGAGAACGACCGCAGGATGGAGGAGACAGCCGGCGTGCTGCGACGGTCAGGGAGGATGTGCTTGAGGAGCGGCGGCTCCAATGAAGATTTGAGCCAGCACAGCCGCGGGGACGTGGAGGCTCCACTCGCCTCAGACACAGTGAGTCGGACTAGAGGAAGGACGGAGAGGTCCGCAGCAGCAGCCGACACAATGGCGGGAGCCGCTGCGGGAGTAAAGCTCGCGGCGGTGGATGCCGCCGGTGAAAGGAGTGACAGGAAAGAGAGCGGACGAGAGGTGCCGGGTATGTCGGAGACTGTCTGGTGCTCCGTGGTGTCGCACGGGGCACTAGGCGAAATCCTGGATATGGAGGACCTCGAGTGCCGGCTCGAGGACTGGCCGGTATTAGCCCCGAGGGAGCCGCAACAGCAGTTCCGGCAAAGGGTAACGGCAGTCACGAGCCTGTACATGGCTTCAGAGGAGGAGAGACTGGCCCTGAAGCAGTCTCTCGCTGATCAGCGGTATCGCGCGGATCACTGTTCAAAGAACAAAAGACCGGCAATTTCAAAAAAGATAAAGGAGCTGAAGGAGCGTATAAGCTTCCTGGAGACCAGGCTGGACTTGATTTTGCATTCCTCAGGGAGTTTTCGCCAGAGACTGTTAAGATGGAAAAAGTCTCTGGGGAAAAGAGCATTGGAACAGGGCCAGGAATCGGCCCAGGAATCAGCCCAAGACGCAGGCCAGGAGGCAAGCGAGGAGTTAATCCCTGAGTCGGCCTCAATCAAGCAGGGAGGAAGCGAGGCACAGGTGTCTGAGTGCAGCCAGGTATCAGAGGGCAGCCTCCCTTGTGCACAGCGGGAGCGTGCTGTGAAGCCTGAATTAAAAGTGCGTGATGGAGCGAGGCACCGACCATCGGGTGTCCTCATGTCGCTGAGCAGTTCCGAGGACTCAGGGGAGTCATGGTCAGAGTCGGAGGAGACCGGACGCAGTGGTGGTCCCGGGGGACTCCTGACGGCCAGGACTAGGCAGGTACAGTCCCCACCGGTGAACTTCGGGGATTTTACATTCGGAGGGGATCCGGTGTCGGACGACCTGTCTAGCAAGGCCGAAAGGAGAAGGAGGCGGAAGGCAGAGAAGGCAGGTAAGACTCCAATCATGGAGGAGCGTCTTGTGTTTGTACCCCTTTGTAAGCCCGATGTACTCCCTGTCCCCCGGGATGCCATTGCAAACCCCTCTGGTCAGCCCACTCCTGATCCTGCAGTGGATCGGGGGTCTGACGGAGGGGAGATTATGTGTAGCCCTCCCGCTGGGCAGGTTCCGAAGATCAGTGGCACTGCTGCCGCCAGATCTAGTGGCGGTAGCAGTGCGGTGGCGAGACTGGCTGAGAGGCCGGACAGTTTGGTGGCAAATAAGAACGTAGTGCTCGGTCCCAAGCAGTTGGGCACGGGCGCTATGTGTATCCCCTTGGGGGAGAACAAGTTGGTGCCCAGAGTGGTGCTTTCCCCTGCAAAGTTGCGCCCGGTGGAGGAGGAAGCAACCAGGGAAACAAATTTTGACATTTTGGCTGGCTCAGCAAGGGTGAAAGAGTCCTGCAGGCAGGAAAACGCGCCTGCAGGAAAAAACGCATGCAAAAACGCATGTGGTGTGAATGGGGGTGAAAAAAGTGAAAATTCAATTGTGATGGAAGATGGTGGGGGGAATGTTTCTGGGGAAGAAATAAAGGTGGGAGAGGGGTTGGGAGATGTAAATGGTGTGGATGGGGGTGTAAATGGTGTGGATGGGGGTGTAAATTGGGGTATGATTTTGAATGGGGGTGAGGAGCATATGGAATTACAGGAGGTGGATGCAGCTCCCGGAGATGGCCCGGAAGGGGGATTGATGGAGGTTAGCCCAAGGGGGGGCTCACTGGAAAGTGGGGCGCCTGTTGTCAAAGTGTCTACTGGGGCTCCGGGAGCTGTACAGGTGGGAAGGTCCTATGCTGCAGCCGCAGCGGGCCCGAGTGCCCCTTTGTCCGCGGGTGCCGTGCATGGTAACTTGCAACGGCGCCTTGCGGAGGCCCTAAGGAGAGGCGAGAGCTCTGTCCAAATAGGGGGTGAGCAGGTTGACCTGTCTTTCTGGTACGAGAAGTACGGACAGGCTGCCTTCCGAGAAAACCAAGGGAAGGGACCACCAGTGTTGTCTCTTCCGACAGGGGGACCCGGGGGTGTCCGCAGGAATGTGGCCCGTCTCCGGTGGGTCGGTAAGGAAGCTAGCCCCCCAAGATCTAGGGTTGTGGAGCTGCTCCTGGAGATGGGATTTAGGGCTAATGATATCTATGCCCTGATCCATCCCTACGGCACCTCGGTGTTCGATGTCAGCTTCATGACGGCAGAGGGGTTGGAATCCTTCTGGTCCCGTCATGAGCTGGCACGGGCATTGCCCCAGTGGCAGGGTTTCGCCGTTCAGGCCGTTTCAAGGCAGAGTGAGGTCATCAAGAGAGTGACCATCTTGACTAGTAATGAGTCACTCTCTTGCATGGATATAATGACCTGGGTGGAGAGGTATGGCGAGGTCAAAGGAATGCCCCAAAAAAATCGGGACGAACACGGGATTTGGTCTGGTGCCTGGACCTTTTCCGTGAAGTTAAAGGTCCAGGGGAACTCGGTGTCCCACATGCCCTCCTCTGCTTTCTTGGGGAGGGACAGGATCCTGGTCTTTTACCAGGGGCAGCCGAAGGTCTGTCATAAGTGCGGCAGCCCCACACACTTTAGCGCACAGTGTAAGGAGAGGAGGTGTGCGCTGTGTGGGGCTTTGGGCCATCTTGCCGCCACTTGTAAGGACATTAGGTGTAACCTGTGTGGTGACCTAGGTCACCCCTTTAGCCGCTGTCCGCGCTCCTTCGCCAACCTGGTCTTCAACCCGGTGGCGCCTAGCCTGGCCAGTGGCAGTGGTCGTGGTGATGGTGTCGCTGGGGAGGGGGCTGGGGAGGATGGAGAGGTGATAGGGTCGAGGAAGGTAAGGACCCTGCCTTCTTCTAAACTGAAGAGGCAGGAGTGCCGCCGACTTGAGAGGGAGCAGGGGGGGCCCCAAAGCCATGGGGTTCAGTCTGCCGTCCCTCAGGAGGCTGGTATGTCTGCGGAGGCCCTTGGGGACGGTGGGGTAGAGGAGGAGATCAGGAGACTGGTGAGGAGGAGAGGAGAAGCCCCCTCTAGTGGGTCCTCGTACTATGGAAGTTTGGACGAGGACGAAGTGAGGGGGCAAGACAAAAGAGAGGACACTGGTAGGAAGACCCTATGTAAAACCAGGGCTCCTAAATTAAAAACATCCAAGACCGGCCAGATCCCAAAGGAGGGCTTGACTGGCTCCCCCCTGATAGGGCTCTCCAACCGGTACCAAGCCCTTCGGGAGGACATCTCCTCCTCTTCGGAAGAAGAGGAGGGCGGAGGTGAGGTATCGGTGCGAAGGTCGGGTCCTTCGGGAGGTGCTGGACCCTCGAGCCAGGTAGTAGGCCAAATGCCTGGGGAGGGGGTTGTCACGGCACTAGTGGACAAAGGGGGGGGTGGGGAAACGGGGGTGGTGACGGGTGATGGGAGTGTAAATATTGTTTGTAATGTTGTGGACTCACTCTCTCCTCTTTTGCTTCCAGAGGTGAAAGACTTGGCTAAGGATATGGATCTCTCGGGTGTAAGTCTCAAGAGAGGCAACGAAGATTCCCCGGACCCAGATAGCGACGGGCTAACTGGGGGAGGGAAGAAGCTAGCGGTCGAACTCGATCACTCTTGATGGCGGTACCTACTCCGTTGACCCTGGCGAGTATTAATGTCGCCAGCATTAGGTCAGATGCGGCCAGATTCACGGCCTTTGATTTTCTCGGCCGGGTTGAGGCCGATGTTTTATTTTTGCAGGAGACCAGGGTGCCAGACCTGGCATCAGTGCATAAGGCCAGAAGGGAGTGGAGGCACGGGCCATCTTACTGGTCTCTTGCGGCCGAGCCGTATAGCGGAGTGGCTGTCCTTTTCAGGGCAGCAGAGGTAAAATGCCGACGAGTGATCGAGGTCGAAATGGGGAGGTGTCTGGTCTTGGACGTCTTCATGAAGGGGCAAGAGCTTAGGCTCATAAACATCTACGGTCCACAAACCAAGTGGGACCGCAAATGCCTCTTTATGAAGATCAAGCCTTTTCTTTTTACCAGCCGTCAGGTGGTCTTTGGAGGAGACTTCAACACAGTTGTGAGGCAGAAGGACAGGAGGGGCTCCAAAGACAGGCTGGGTTATGACAGCGTCGCTTTAAATAGCATAGTCAGTGAGGCTCGTCTGGAGGATGTCCACATCAGGCACACCCCGGACCACAGTGGTTACACATATCATAGGGGTAGTCAGATTAGATCTAGAATAGACAGGTTTTATTTGAAGGGGGAGGCTGTCTTCTCGCCACTTGTGGTTGAGGAGGTAGAATTCTCCGATCACTGTTTAATTGTTTTTTCTTTGAACGTTGCAGAGACCCATCGGATGGGAAGGGGCTTTTGGAGATTGAATTCGGCACTCCTGGAAGAAGCGGAAGTCAGACAGTCCTTCGAGGATTTTCTGCAGAGCCAGGTACCTCTTTTGGGCCTTTGTAACAGTAAGTCAGAGTGGTGGGAGATGCTCAAGAAACGTGCGGCAAAATTCTTCCGCCAGCTTTCCAACTTTAGGAGCCTGGCCGGACACTGTCTGTACCAGGACCTAAGAAGGAAACTCGAGCAGCTTGTCTCGACAGGAGGTAGCCGCAAGGATATCTCCTGTGTGAAGTCCTTGCTTAAGAGGTGTCAGTATGATAGGCACACGTCCTTGGTTTTTGAGAGGGACTTCGGGAGGTATCGCTCGCCCGACCCTTACAAAAACTGTAGGATGTCAGTGGATTGCAAATATGTGGCAGGACTGATTGATAGTACGGGATCCCTGAACAGGTCCAAATCAGGGATCCTGGAGGTGGTCAGATCCTTCTACTCACACCTCTTGAGTAGGAAGGAACTAGATCGAGACAAAATGTCGGCTTTCCTGGCTGAAACCATTCCGGAGCCAAGGATAAGCCCCTCTCTTGGCGTTTTGACAGAGGAAATCAAGGAAGAGGAAGTAAAGAGGGCGATTGAAGGGTTAGCTCTTAAGAAATCGCCGGGACCGGATGGCTTAACGTCCGAGTTCTATAAGACCTTTGGGGAAGCTTTGATTCCCCTCTTGACTGGGGTTTTAAATGAGTGCCTATCCTCGGGCGCTCTGCCAAAGTCAATGGGTAGGTCAGCCTTGATCCTGCTGTCAAAGGGTAAAGATCCGTCCCGTATTGAGAACTGGCGTCCCATAGCGCTTCTCAATACGGACCGGAAGATTCTGGCAAAAGTACTGTTTAACAGGTTGGTCGAGTTTGCACCACAGCTCCTCTCTGGAGTCCAGCACTGCACTGTCCCAGGTCGAAGCACCTTTAGTGCTGTCCTGGGTGTCAGGGAGGCGGTGGAACAGGGCAGAGCTGGGCACTGGAAGGGGTACATGCTGTCTTTGGATCAGGCAAAAGCGTTTGACAGAGTTGATCATGAGTATCTCTGGTCCACCCTTTTGAGATACGGTCTGCCTGGGGGGTTTGTGAATTGGCTGAAAACATTGTACGCTGGGGCTGAGACTTTCCCACTGGTGAACGGTTGGGTTGGTCGTCCTTTCGTTGTGGACTCTGGTGTCCGTCAGGGTTGTCCTCTTAGCCCGCTGCTATACGTGTTCGCGATCGACCCCTTCCTTGTGAAGATTGATTGCGGGCCGTTGGTGGGTGTGAGGATGGACCTGGCGGTCGTGGAGTCTGCAGTAAGGACGATAGCGTATGCCGACGATGTCACTATCTTCGTCTCCTCGCAAGGGGAGGCGGAATGGGTGATGTCCGAGGTAGATCGCTACTCGGACGCGTCTGGGTCCAAGATCAATCTGGATAAGTGCGAAAGTCTCTGGTTGGGAGTGGGAGACGCAGATTTTTGTCTCCCAGACACCCTCCCTGTGCCCCAAGACACTGCAAAAGTTCTGGGCATAAATTTCGGCAGAGGTGACTATCCTACTCAAAATTGGGAGAGCAGACTGCAGATTGCCACCAAAAGGGTGAACCAGTGGAAAGGTTGGACTTTGACCTTCAGAGAAAGGATCAACTTGGGCAAAACATACCTGCTCCCATTGTTTATTTTTCTGGGCAGCATTTGTATCTTGCCAGAACCCTTCTGGACACGGGTCTACAGCCTGTTTTTCCAATTGTTATGGGGAAACAGGCTGAACCTAGTTAGGAGAGAGGTGACTTACCTAACAAGGAGACAAGGTGGGTTGGGTATGGTCAACCCGGTAGTGTTCCTAGTGAACACTTTTCTTAAATGTAATTTGGCAATCCTCTACAAAGAGAGGGCTCCTCTGTGGGTAGCTTCTTGCAAGGTGTGGTTTCAGCCTTTCTTCCAGGAATGGGAGAACGGAGGGCGAGTGAAGGATCTTCGATCGCAGCGGGGGCATCTCCCGGCTTACGTTGCCCCGGTTCTGAAGGTTGTCCGTCGATGGTGTCTGGGGAAGGATGAGGTGATCACGCTGCCGAGGAAACTCCTCGACATTAGGGTGATCGCCTCCTATTTCCAGGCATCCTTGGCCCTCAAGGACTGCCCAGG
>NC_134688.1:20122838-20155338 GCF_050947455.1 Rhinoderma darwinii | reverse complement strand
GCGGGAGCAACCTGCATCCTCATGCCCAGCCAGAGTTCCAGGGTGATTGGTGGTAGGTCCCGGTGGGGGGGCAGCGGGAGAAACCTACATCCCCATGCCCAGCCAGAGTTCCAGGGTGATTGGTGGTAGGTCCCGGTGGGGGGGCAGCGGGAGCAACCTGCATCCTCATGCCCAGCCAGAGTTCCAGGGTGATTGGTGGTAGGTCCCGGTGGGGGGGCAGCGGGAGAAACCTACATCCCCATGCCCAGCCAGAGTTCCAGGGTGATTGGTGGTAGGTCCCGGTGGGGGGGCAGCGGGAGAAACCTACATCCCCATGCCCAGCCAGAGTTCCAGGGTGATTGGTGGTAGGTCCCGGTGGGGGCCAGCGGGAGCAACCTGCATCCTCATGCCCAGCCAGAGTTCCAGGGTGATTGGTGGTAGGTCCCGGTGGGGGGGCAGCGGGAGAAACCTACATCCCCATGCCCAGCCAGAGTTCCAGGGTGATTGGTGGTAGGTCCCGGTGGGGGGGCAGCGGGAGCAACCTGCATCCTCATGCCCAGCCAGAGTTCCAGGGTGATTGGTGGTAGGTCCCGGTGGGGGGGCAGCGGGAGAAACCTACATCCCCATGCCCAGCCAGAGTTCCAGGGTGATTGGTGGTAGGTCCCGGTGGGGGGGCAGCGGGAGAAACCTACATCCCCATGCCCAGCCAGAGTTCCAGGGTGATTGGTGGTAGGTCCCGGTGGGGGGGCAGCGGGAGCAACCTGCATCCTCATGCCCAGCCAGAGTTCCAGGGTGATTGGTGGTAGGTCCCGGTGGGGGGGCAGCGGGAGAAACCTACATCCCCATGCCCAGCCAGAGTTCCAGGGTGATTGGTGGTAGGTCCCGGTGGGGGGGCAGCGGGAGAAACCTACATCCCCATGCCCAGCCAGAGTTCCAGGGTGATTGGTGGTAGGTCCCGGTGGGGGCCAGCGGGAGCAACCTGCATCCTCATGCCCAGCCAGAGTTCCAGGGTGATTGGTGGTAGGTCCCGGTGGGGGGGCAGCGGGAGAAACCTACATCCCCATGCCCAGCCAGAGTTCCAGGGTGATTGGTGGTAGGTCCCGGTGGGGGGGCAGCGGGAGCAACCTGCATCCTCATGCCCAGCCAGAGTTCCAGGGTGATTGGTGGTAGGTCCCGGTGGGGGGGCAGCGGGAGAAACCTACATCCCCATGCCCAGCCAGAGTTCCAGGGTGATTGGTGGTAGGTCCCGGTGGGGGGGCAGCGGGAGAAACCTACATCCCCATGCCCAGCCAGAGTTCCAGGGTGATTGGTGGTAGGTCCCGGTGGGGTGGAAGGGGAGCAGCGGGAGCAACCTGCATCTCCATGCCCAGACAGAGTTCCAGGGTGATTGCAGGTAGGTCCCGGTGGGGGGGCAGCGGGAGCAACTTGCATCCCCATGCCCATCCAGAGTTCCAGGATGATTGCAGGTAGGTCCCGGTGGGGTGGAAGGGGGGGCAGCGGGACCAACCTGTGTCCCTATGCCCAGCCAGAGTTCCAGAGTGATTGCAGGTAGGTCCCGGTGGGGTGGAAGGGGGTCAGCGGGAGCAAACCGCATCCCCATGCCCAGCCAGAGAACCAGGGTGATTGCTGGTAGGTCCCGGTGGGGTGGAAGGGGGGGCAGCGGGACCAACCTGTGTCCCTATGCCCAGCCAGAGTTCCAGAGTGATTGCAGGTAGGTCCCGGTGGGGTGGAAGGGGGTCAGCGGGAGCAACTTGCATCCCCATGCCCAGCCAGAGTTCCAGGGTGATTGCAGGTAGGTCCCGGTGGGGTGGAAGGGGGGGCAGCGGGACCAACCTGTGTCCCTATGCCCAGCCAGAGTTCCAGAGTGATTGCAGGTAGGTCCCGGTGGGGTGGAAGGGGGTCAGCGGGAGCAAACCACATCCCCATGCCCAGCCAGAGTTCCAGGGTGATTGCAGGTAGGTCCCGGTGGGGTGGAAGGGGGGGCAGCGGGACCAACCTGTGTCCCTATGCCCAGCCAGAGTTCCAGAGTGATTGCAGGTAGGTCCCGGTGGGGTGGAAGGGGGTCAGCGGGAGCAACTTGCATCCCCATGCCCAGCCAGAGTTCCAGGGTGATTGCAGGTAGGTCCCGGTGGGGTGGAAGGGGGTCAGCTGGAGCAAACCGCATCCCCATGCCCAGCCAGAGTTCCAGGGTGATTGCAGGTAGGTCCCGGTGGGGTGGAAGGGGGGGCAGCGGGACCAACCTGTGTCCCTATGCCCAGCCAGAGTTCCAGAGTGATTGCAGGTAGGTCCCGGTGGGGTGGAAGGGGGTCAGCGGGAGCAACTTGCATCCCCATGCCCAGCCAGAGAACCAGGGTGATTGCTGGTAGGTAAGGAGATCCATTTGGTGACCAAACAGCAGTGAAAATAAAAAGGCCCAAATGTCAAAGAATGACACTTTTAATACTGAAAGTGAAACATTTAAAATCAAGTTAAAGTGGGGTATGTTCAGAAATGTCAGAGACTGTAATGAGCAGCAGAGGCAGGCCGGGGCAGAGTTCCAGGGCCAGGGGTGTCACGGCAGGCAGCGTAGGCCGGGGCAGAGTTCCAGGGCGGTGGGGAGAGGACTAGGCCTCAAATCCAAGGAGATCCATTTGGTGACTAAACAGCAGTGACAATAAAAAGGCCCAAATGCCAAAGAATGACACTTTTAATACTGAAAGTGAAACATTTAAAATCAAGTTAAAGTGGGGTATGTTCAGAAATGTCAGAGACGGTAATGAGCAGCAGAGGCAGGCCGGGGCAGAGTTCCAGGGCCAGGGGTGTGACGGCAGGCAGCGTAGGCCGGGGCAGAGTTCCAGGGCGGTGGGGAGAGGACTAGGCCTCAATCCAAGGAGATCCATTTGGTGACCAAGCAGCAGTGACAATAAAAAGGCCCAAATGTCAAAGAATGCCATTTCTGCTACTGAAAGTGAAACATTTGAAAGTGAAACATTTAAAATCAAGTTAAAGTGGGGTATGTTCAAAAATGTCAGAGGCGGTGGTGAACAGCAAGGGCAGGCCGGGGCAGAGTTCCAGGGCCAGGGGTGTGACGGCAGGCAGCGTAGGCCGGGGCAGAGTTCCAGGGCGGTGGGGAGAGGACTAGGCCTCAATCCAAGGAGATCCATTTGGTGACCAAGCAGCAGTGACAATAAAAAGGCCCAAATGTCAAAGAATGCCATTTCTGCTACTGAAAGGGAAACATTTGAAAGTGAAACATTTAAAATCAAGTTAAAGTGGGGTATGTTCAAAAATGTCAGAGGCGGTGGTGAACAGCAAGGGCAGGCCGGGGCAGAGTTCCAGGGCCAGGGGTGTGACGGCAGGCAGCGTAGGCCGGGGCAGAGTTCCAGGGCGGTGGGGAGAGGACTAGGCCTCAATCCAAGGAGATCCATTTGGTGACCAAGCAGCAGTGACAATAAAAAGGCCCAAATGTCAAAGAATGCCATTTCTGCTACTGAAAGGGAAACATTTGAAAGTGAAACATTTAAAATCAAGTTAAAGTGGGGTATGTTCAAAAATGTCAGAGGCGGTGGTGAACAGCAAGGGCAGGCCGGGGCAGAGTTCCAGGGCCAGGGGTGTGACGGCAGGCAGCGTAGGCCGGGGCAGAGTTCCAGGGCGGTGGGGAGAGGACTAGGCCTCAATCCAAGGAGATCCATTTGGTGACCAAGCAGCAGTGACAATAAAAAGGCCCAAATGTCAAAGAATGCCATTTCTGCTACTGAAAGGGAAACATTTGAAAGTGAAACATTTAAAATCAAGTTAAAGTGGGGTATGTTCAAAAATGTCAGAGGCGGTGGTGAACAGCAAGGGCAGGCCGGGGCAGAGTTCCAGGGCCAGGGGTGTGACGGCAGGCAGCGTAGGCCGGGGCAGAGTTCCAGGGCGGTGGGGAGAGGACTAGGCCTCAATCCAAGGAGATCCATTTGGTGACCAAGCAGCAGTGACAATAAAAAGGCCCAAATGTCAAAGAATGACATTTCTGCTACTGAAAGTGAAACATTTGAAAGTGAAACATTTAAAATCAAGTTAAAGTGGGGTATGTTCAAAAATGTCAGAGGCGGTGGTGAACAGCAAGGGCAGGCCGGGGCAGAGTTCCAGGGCCAGGGGTGTGACGGCAGGCAGCGTAGGCCGGGGCAGAGTTCCAGGGCGGTGGGGAGAGGACTAGGCCTCAATCCAAGGAGATCCATTTGGTGACCAAGCAGCAGTGACAATAAAAAGGCCCAAATGTCAAAGAATGCCATTTCTGCTACTGAAAGGGAAACATTTGAAAGTGAAACATTTAAAATCAAGTTAAAGTGGGGTATGTTCAAAAATGTCAGAGGCGGTAGTGAACAGCAGAGGCAGACCGTGGCACAGTTCCAGGGCCAGAGTGTGACACTGTCCGCCGATAGATAACCCTTTGCACATTATCGTCATCATCATTATCAGCAGCAGTTGCTGTCAGCCAGCTCCAGAGTGTATGAGCGGGGTGTGCTGCCCATTGCAGCCCGGGGCAGAGGAGCCGTATGCAAGCTGTGCATGCCCGGTGGCAACAGTGTATGAGCTCCACAGCGCCAGCGGGGGGGGTCCCACTATGTCCCAAGCCGCCTGACATGTACTTCCGGTCGGCTAGGAGGTGGCATGTCACCTGGGCTGTCAGCCAGCCCCAGAGTGTATGAGCGGCGTGTGCCTGCACCCGTGGGGGGGATACAGGAGCCATGGGGAAGCTGTGCAAGACCGGGGGCAGCCGTGTAGGTGCTCTGCAGTGCCCGCTGTGGACTTCCAGGGCAAGAGCGGTAGGAGCGGCCAACTCATGCCGACCTCCTGGAACTCCCCGTCGGCTTCGCTCGCGGGTCGGTCCCGCTGATTTTTCTACCTTCATAATAAAAAAATCTTTTTTTTTTTATGGCATTTTCGGAAGCCTCAAGCCCACCTGGAGTTGCACGAGCAAGGCCACGTCGGCGTCTCCTTCCGAAAGCGGCCGGGAGCCAGTTCCGAGTATGAGCGGCGTGTGCCTGCCTTTTGCACCCGTGGGGGGATAGAGGGGCCCCTGGGGAGCTTGTACATGCCGGCAGCTTCCTTGTGGGAGCTCCACAGCGCCCGCGGCGAGTCCCGTTGTGTCCAGCCGGCTGACAAGCACTTCCGGTCCGCGAAGGATGCATGTCAGCGGCGGTGTGCCCGCTCCGGGTATGAGCGGCGTGTGCCTGCCTATGGCATCCTTGGGGGGATAGAGGAGCCATGGGGAAGCCGTGCCAGCCCGGTTGCAGCCGTGTATGAGCTCCTCAGCGCCAGCCTCGGAGTTTGAGGGCTTTAGCGGTATGCACGGCCAACTCATGCCGACCTCCTGGAACTCCCCGTCGGCTTCGCTCGCGGGTCGGTCCCGCTGATTTTTCTACCTTCATAATAAAAAAATCTTTTTTTTTTTATGGCATTTTCGGAAGCCTCAAGCCCACCTGGAGTTGCACGAGCAAGGCCACGTCGGCGTCTCCTTCCGAAAGCGGCCGGGAGCCAGTTCCGAGTATGAGCGGCGTGTGCCTGCCTTTTGCACCCGTGGGGGGATAGAGGGGCCCCTGGGGAGCTTGTACATGCCGGCAGCTTCCTTGTGGGAGCTCCACAGCGCCCGCGGCGAGTCCCGTTGTGTCCAGCCGGCTGACAAGCACTTCCGGTCCGCGAAGGATGCATGTCAGCGGCGGTGTGCCCGCTCCGGGTATGAGCGGCGTGTGCCTGCCTATGGCATCCTTGGGGGGATAGAGGAGCCATGGGGAAGCCGTGCCAGCCCGGTTGCAGCCGTGTATGAGCTCCTCAGCGCCAGCCTCGGAGTTTGAGGGCTTTAGCGGTATGCACGGCCAACTCATGCCGACCTCCTGGAACTCCCCGTCGGCTTCGCTCGCGGGTCGGTCCCGCTGATTTTTCTACCTTCATAATAAAAAAATCTTTTTTTTTTTATGGCATTTTCGGAAGCCTCAAGCCCACCTGGAGTTGCACGAGCAAGGCCACGTCGGCGTCTCCTTCCGAAAGCGGCCGGGAGCCAGTTCCGAGAATGAGCGGCGTGTGCCTGCCTTTTGCACCCGTGGGGGGATAGAGGGGCCCCTGGGGAGCTTGTACATGCCGGCAGCTTCCTTGTGGGAGCTCCACAGCGCCCGCGGCGAGTTCCGTTGTGTCCAGCCGGCTGACAAGCACTTCCGGTCCGCGAAGGATGCATGTCAGCGGCGGTGTGCCCGCTCCGGGTATGAGCGGCGTGTGCCTGCCTATGGCATCCTTGGGGGGATAGAGGAGCCATGGGGAAGCCGTGCCAGCCCGGTTGCAGCCGTGTATGAGCTCCTCAGCGCCAGCCTCGGAGTTTGAGGGCTTTAGCGGTATGCACGGCCAACTCATGCCGACCTCCTGGAACTCCCCGTCGGCTTCGCTCGCGGGTCGGTCCCGCTGATTTTTCTACCTTCATAATAAAAAAATCTTTTTTTTTTTATGGCATTTTCGGAAGCCTCAAGCCCACCTGGAGTTGCACGAGCAAGGCCACGTCGGCGTCTCCTTCCGAAAGCGGCCGGGAGCCAGTTCCGAGTATGAGCGGCGTGTGCCTGCCTTTTGCACCCGTGGGGGGATAGAGGGGCCCCTGGGGAGCTTGTACATGCCGGCAGCTTCCTTGTGGGAGCTCCACAGCGCCCGCGGCGAGTCCCGTTGTGTCCAGCCGGCTGACAAGCACTTCCGGTCCGCGAAGGATGCATGTCAGCGGCGGTGTGCCCGCTCCGGGTATGAGCGGCGTGTGCCTGCCTATGGCATCCTTGGGGGGATAGAGGAGCCATGGGGAAGCCGTGCCAGCCCGGTTGCAGCCGTGTATGAGCTCCTCAGCGCCAGCCTCGGAGTTTGAGGGCTTTAGCGGTATGCACGGCCAACTCATGCCGACCTCCTGGAACTCCCCGTCGGCTTCGCTCGCGGGTCGGTCCCGCTGATTTTTCTACCTTCATAATAAAAAAATCTTTTTTTTTTTATGGCATTTTCGGAAGCCTCAAGCCCACCTGGAGTTGCACGAGCAAGGCCACGTCGGCGTCTCCTTCCGAAAGCGGCCGGGAGCCAGTTCCGAGTATGAGCGGCGTGTGCCTGCCTTTTGCACCCGTGGGGGGATAGAGGGGCCCCTGGGGAGCTTGTACATGCCGGCAGCTTCCTTGTGGGAGCTCCACAGCGCCCGCGGCGAGTCCCGTTGTGTCCAGCCGGCTGACAAGCACTTCCGGTCCGCGAAGGATGCATGTCAGCGGCGGTGTGCCCGCTCCGGGTATGAGCGGCGTGTGCCTGCCTATGGCATCCTTGGGGGGATAGAGGAGCCATGGGGAAGCCGTGCCAGCCCGGTTGCAGCCGTGTATGAGCTCCTCAGCGCCAGCCTCGGAGTTTGAGGGCTTTAGCGGTATGCACGGCCAACTCATGCCGACCTCCTGGAACTCCCCGTCGGCTTCGCTCGCGGGTCGGTCCCGCTGATTTTTCTACCTTCATAATAAAAAAATCTTTTTTTTTTTATGGCATTTTCGGAAGCCTCAAGCCCACCTGGAGTTGCACGAGCAAGGCCACGTCGGCGTCTCCTTCCGAAAGCGGCCGGGAGCCAGTTCCGAGTATGAGCGGCGTGTGCCTGCCTTTTGCACCCGTGGGGGGATAGAGGGGCCCCTGGGGAGCTTGTACATGCCGGCAGCTTCCTTGTGGGAGCTCCACAGCGCCCGCGGCGAGTCCCGTTGTGTCCAGCCGGCTGACAAGCACTTCCGGTCCGCGAAGGATGCATGTCAGCGGCGGTGTGCCCGCTCCGGGTATGAGCGGCGTGTGCCTGCCTATGGCATCCTTGGGGGGATAGAGGAGCCATGGGGAAGCCGTGCCAGCCCGGTTGCAGCCGTGTATGAGCTCCTCAGCGCCAGCCTCGGAGTTTGAGGGCTTTAGCGGTATGCACGGCCAACTCATGCCGACCTCCTGGAACTCCCCGTCGGCTTCGCTCGCGGGTCGGTCCCGCTGATTTTTCTACCTTCATAATAAAAAAATCTTTTTTTTTTTATGGCATTTTCGGAAGCCTCAAGCCCACCTGGAGTTGCACGAGCAAGGCCACGTCGGCGTCTCCTTCCGAAAGCGGCCGGGAGCCAGTTCCGAGTATGAGCGGCGTGTGCCTGCCTTTTGCACCCGTGGGGGGATAGAGGGGCCCCTGGGGAGCTTGTACATGCCGGCAGCTTCCTTGTGGGAGCTCCACAGCGCCCGCGGCGAGTCCCGTTGTGTCCAGCCGGCTGACAAGCACTTCCGGTCCGCGAAGGATGCATGTCAGCGGCGGTGTGCCCGCTCCGGGTATGAGCGGCGTGTGCCTGCCTATGGCATCCTTGGGGGGATAGAGGAGCCATGGGGAAGCCGTGCCAGCCCGGTTGCAGCCGTGTATGAGCTCCTCAGCGCCAGCCTCGGAGTTTGAGGGCTTTAGCGGTATGCATGGCCAACTCATGCCGACCTCCTGGAACTCCCCGTCGGCTTCGCTCGCGGGTCGGTCCCGCTGATTTTTCTACCTTCATAATAAAAAAATCTTTTTTTTTTTATGGCATTTTCGGAAGCCTCAAGCCCACCTGGAGTTGCACGAGCAAGGCCACGTCGGCGTCTCCTTCCGAAAGCGGCCGGGAGCCAGTTCCGAGTATGAGCGGCGTGTGCCTGCCTTTTGCACCCGTGGGGGGATAGAGGGGCCCCTGGGGAGCTTGTACATGCCGGCAGCTTCCTTGTGGGAGCTCCACAGCGCCCGCGGCGAGTCCCGTTGTGTCCAGCCGGCTGACAAGCACTTCCGGTCCGCGAAGGATGCATGTCAGCGGCGGTGTGCCCGCTCCGGGTATGAGCGGCGTGTGCCTGCCTATGGCATCCTTGGGGGGATAGAGGAGCCATGGGGAAGCCGTGCCAGCCCGGTTGCAGCCGTGTATGAGCTCCTCAGCGCCAGCCTCGGAGTTTGAGGGCTTTAGCGGTATGCACGGCCAACTCATGCCGACCTCCTGGAACTCCCCGTCGGCTTCGCTCGCGGGTCGGTCCCGCTGATTTTTCTACCTTCATAATAAAAAAATCTTTTTTTTTTTATGGCATTTTCGGAAGCCTCAAGCCCACCTGGAGTTGCACGAGCAAGGCCACGTCGGCGTCTCCTTCCGAAAGCGGCCGGGAGCCAGTTCCGAGTATGAGCGGTGTGTGCCTGCCTTTTGCACCCGTGGGGGAATAGAGGAGCCATGGGGAAGCTGTGCATGCCCAAGCTTCAAACTGTCACCATGTCAACAGACATGGTGACAGCGTCCCGATCGCAAAGCAGGATTCAAACAGGACCAATCAGAGTGGTCCCTGTGCCGGAAACGAGCTGTGATTGGTCAGTACTGACAGGCCAATCATAGCGCAGGAGCAGTGTTGCCTGCCTATTGCACCCGTGGGGGGAATAGAGGAGCCATGGGGAAGCTGTGCATGCCCAAGCTTCAAACTGTCACCATGTCAACAGACATGGTGACAGTGTCCCGATCGCAAAGCAGGATTCAAACAGGACCAATCAGAGTGGTCCCTGTGCCGGAAACGAGCTGTGATTGGTCAGTACTGACAGGCCAATCACAGCGCAGTAGCAGTGGTGCCTGCCTATTGCACCCGTGGGGGGGATAGAGGAGCCATGGGGAAGCTGTGCATGCCCAAGCTTCAAACTGTCACCATGTCAACAGACATGGTGACAGCGTCCCGATCACAAAGCAGGATTCAAACAGGACCAATCAGAGTGGTCCCTGTGCCGGAAACGAGCTGTGATTGGTCAGTACTGACAGGCCAATCACAGCGCAGGAGCCGTGGTTTGCCGGCATCTCCGTCTCTGACAAGCTCTTTCCTGTCAGAGAGCTTGTGAGAGACGGAGACAGGAATAAATACAGTGCGTAAGTTAAAAAAAACCAGCGATCTGCCGCTTTTCTGCCCTTTTGTGCCCACTAACCTGTTTTTAGTTAGTTAGGTAGCACAAGTTTTTCAGTATGGCCAAAAGAGTCTTTTTAGCCGAGGAAGCATCTGCAATGCTGTGTTCCGACACGGACAGCGCAAGTGAAGGTGAGGAGCAGTTCGTGCTTCCATCTTCCTCTGCATCCAGTGACTCTGAATCTGCACCCCCCAGTCGGCGTAGAAGAGCCGTAGTTCCTGATCTGCCTGAGCTGACCTGGGAAGCTGCAGAGAATTATACCCCCCAGATGCCTGAGTTTACAGCCCGCTCAGGCATTCAAATTGAAATGACGGGTTTCAGCCCCATTGATTATTTTAACCTTTTTTTTTCAGACTCCCTTTTAGCGTTAATGGTCCAGCAGACCAACATCTATGCGGAACAATTTATCGCCCAGAACCCTGACTCTTATTATGGGAGAAGCCAAAATTGGACCCCCACAAACCTAGTGGAATTGCGGAAGTTTTGGGGCATATTTTTAAGTTTTGGCCTAATAAAAAAGCCTAGGATTAGAGACTATTGGTCCCTTGATATTTTATATAACACCCCCATTTACCGCACAGTAATGCCAAGGAAGCGCTTCGAAGCCATCCTGAAATTCCTTCATTACAATGATAATAGCCAGTGCCCACCCCCACAGGACCCAAATTTTGATAGGCTATATAAAATACGACCATTGATTGCCCACTACTCCCAAATTTTTTCCCACGTTTATACCCCCCAGCAAAATATTTCGGTAGATGAATCCCTAGTCAGCTTCAAGGGTAGACTGCACTTCAGGCAGTATCTACCCAATAAAAGAGCCCGGTACGGCATAAAGCTCTACAAGCTGTGCGAAAGTGCCACCGGTTACACCTACTCCTTTAGGGTCTATGAGGGAAAAGACTCCCATATAGATCCCCCAGAATGCCCCCCTTTCCTTGGAATTAGTGGAAAGATCGTATGGGATCTTATCCATCCTTTACTTGGGAAAGGCTATCATCTTTATCTGGACAACTTTTATAACAGTGTCCCCTTAGTAAAAGTTCTCTTGTCCAGATCCACCTTGGCATGCGGAACAATCCGCAAAAATAAGAAGGGCCTCCCCAAAACATTGCTGGGTCAGATCCTAAAATTAGGAGAGAGCAAAGCTTTCTGCTGCGACAATCTGCTCCTCCTAAAGTATAAGGATAAAAGGGACGTCCTTATACTGACCAGCATACACGACAGCAGATGCAGCCTAGTCCCTGTACGTGGATCCACTTCCCAAGTCCCAAAACCATATTGTGTACAGGAGTACAACAAGTATATGGGTGGCGTTGACCTGTCCGACCAGGTTATAAAACCATACAACGCCATGCGCAAGACCAGAGTATGGTATAAGAAGCTGTCTGTGCATCTTACACAGATGGCTTTATACAACGCCTTTGTCCTCTATAGATATGCCAGCAGTGGAGGTACGTTCCTGCAATTTCAGGAAAAGGTCATAAAGTCCCTGATGTTTGGTAACCAGGAAGAAGAGGGCAGTTCATCTGGCTCTTCCGTCAGTAGGATAATTCCCGGCCAGCATTTCCCGACAGAAATCCCCCCCACTGAAAAAAAAAAGAAGCCCCAAAAAAAATGCCGTGTGTGTGCCAAGCGAGGCATTCGTAAGGACACCACATACCATTGTGAGACATGTCCCACAAATCCCGGCCTGTGCATGAACCAATGTTTCAAAATATATCATACCTCCTTGGATTTTTAATTTATTTATTCATTATTCACCTTTTCTGTCTCCCATACTGGCCATGACCAATTATTAATTTTTCTACTGACCAGCCCCATTTAAAATTTGATCATTTAAAAATTGTAAAAAAAAACCACCTAAAACAAAACTAAAAATTCTCACTATACCCCTAGATAATTTCCTCAATGGGTGTAGTTTCCGAAATGGGGTCACTTGTGGGGGGTTTCCACTGTTTAGTCCCCTCAGGGGCTTTGTAAATGTGACAAGGCCTCTCAAACCATTCCTGCTAAATGTGATCTCCCAAAGCCAAATGGCACTCCATCCCTTCTAAGCCATGCCCTGTGTTCAAATATCCGTTTATTACCACATGTGGGGTATTGTTTTACTCGGGAGACATTGCTTTACAAATTTTACGGTGCTTTTTCTCCTTCAGTCCTTGTGGAAATGAGAAAAAAAATGGCTAAACCTAAATTTTCTTTGAATAAATGTTGATTTTAATTTTCACGGCCTAATTCCAATAAATTCTGTAAAAAACCTGTGCGGTCAAAATGCTTACCATACCCCTAGATAATTTCCTTGAGGTGTCTAGTTTCCCAGATGGGGTCACTTGTGGGGGGTTTCCACTGTTTAGTCCCCTCAGGGGCTTTGTAAATGTGACAAGGCCTCTCAAACCATTCCTGCTAAATGTGATCTCCCAAAGCCAAATGGCACTCCATCCCTTCTAAGCCATGCCCTGTGTTCAAATATCCGTTTATTACCACATGTGGGGTATTGTTTTACTCGGGAGACATTGCTTTACAAATTTTACGGTGCTTTTTCTCCTTCAGTCCTTGTGGAAATGAGAAAAAAAATGGCTAAACCTAAATTTTCTTTGAATAAATGTTGATTTTAATTTTCACGGCCTACTTCCAATAAATTCTGTAAAAAACCTGTGCGGTCAAAATGCTCACCATACCCCTAGATAATTTCCTTGAGGTGTCTAGTTTCCCAGATGGGGTCACTTTTGGGGGATTTGTACTGTTTTGTCACTGCAAGAGCCCTTCTAACAAAATAAGGCCCCAAAATCCACTAGGTGTTCCTTTGCTTCTGAGGCCTGTGCTTCATTCCAGTAGCACGCTACGACCACATGTGGGATATTTCCTAAAACTGCAGAGACTGGGCAACAAATATTGAGTTGAATTTCTCTGCTAAAACCTTCTGTGTAATAAAAAAATAGTATTAAAAATTTATTTCTGCCAATAAATATGAAATTTGTAAATTCCACCTCTACTTTGCTTTAATTCCTGTGAAATGTGTAAAGGGTTAAGACATTTTCTAAATGCTGTTTTGAATACTTTGAGGGGTGAAGTTTTTAAAATGGGGTGACTTTTTGGGGGTTTCTAATATATAAGGCCCTCAAAGCCACTTCACAACTGAACTGGCCCCTGTAAAAATGGCCTTTTGACATTTTCTTGAAAATGTGAGAAATTGCTGCTAAAGTTGTAGGCCTTGTGATGTCATAGAAAAATAAAAGGATGTTCAAAAAACGATGCCAATCTAAAGTAGACATATGGGTGATGTTAATTAGCAACCATTTTGTGTGGTATAACTGCCTGTCTTACAAGCAGATACATTTAAATTGAGAAAAATGCTAATTTTTGCAATTTTTCGCTAATTTTCGGTGTTATTCACAATTAAATATAGAACATATCGAGCAAATTTTGCTAGTAACTTAAAGTGCAATGTGTCACGAGAAAACAATCTCAGAATCGCTTGGATAGGTGAAAGCATTCCAGAGTTATTACCACATAAAGTGAACATGTCAGATTTGAAAAATGAGGCTCTGTCAGGAAGGTCAAAAGTGGCTAGGGCGGGAAGGGGTTAACCTAGTTCGGTCCCCACCGTTACAGTCGGATGTCAGCTGTAAGATACAGCTGAGATCCGGTGATGATGGCACCGACTCAGCTTCTGAGCCGGTGCCAAACATTGTACGTCATTTTGCGTGAAGTCAATGCTTTCCAGGACGTACATATACGTCCAATGGCGGGAAGGGGTTAATAATGACTAAAATTGTTTTTTTTTAAAAAAATTATATTGCACCCATGGGGGGGATAGAGGAGCCATGGGGAAGCTGTGCAAGACCGGGGACAGCCGTGTACGAGCTCCGCAGCGCCCGTTGCAGACTTCCAGGTTTCGAGCGGTAGACGCGGCCACCTCATGCCGACCTCCTAGAAGTCCCCGTCGGCCTCGCTCGCGGGTCGGTCCCGCTGATTTTTCTACCTTCTTAACCCCTTCCCGCCATTGGACGTATATGTACGTCCTGGAAAGCATTGACTTCACGCAAAATGACGTACAATGTTTGGCACCGGCTCAGAAGCTGAGTCGGTGCCATCATCACCGGATCTCAGCTGTATCTTACAGCTGACATCCGACTGTAACGGTGGGGACCGAACTAGGTTAATAATGACTAAAATTGTTTTTTTTTAAAAAATTATATTGCACCCATGGGGGGGATAGAGGAGCCATGGGGAAGCTGTGCAAGACCGGGGACAGCCGTGTACGAGCTCCGCAGCGCCCGTTGCAGACCTCCTAGAAGTCCCCGTCGGCCTCGCTCGCGGGTCGGTCCCGCTGATTTTTCTACCTTCTTAATAAAAAAATCTTTTTTTTTTTATGGCATTTTCGGAAGCCCCAAGCCCACCTGGAGTTGCACGAGCAAGGCCACGTCGGCGACTCCTTCCGAAAGCGGCCGGGAGCCAGCTCCGTGTATGAGCGGTGTGTGCCTGCCTATTGCAGCCGTGGAGGGATAGAGGAGCCATGGGGAAGCTGTGCCAGCCCGGGGGCAGCCCTGTAGGAGCTCCACAGCGCCCGCGGCGAGTCCCGCCGTGTCCACCCGGCTGCCAAGCACTTCCTGTCCGCGAGTGATGCATGACAGCGGCCGGGAGCCAGCTCCGCCTATTAGCGGCGGTGTGCCTGCCTTCTGCACCCGTGGGGGGATAGAGGGGCCCCGTGGGAGCTGCTGCATGCCGGCAGCTTCCTTGTGGGAGCTCCACAGCGCCCGCGGTCCTCGGCGGACTTCCAGGGCAAGAGCGGTATGAGCGGCCACCTCATGCCGACCTCCTGGAAGTCCCCGTCGGCTTAGCTCGCGGGTCGGTCCCGCTGGTTTTTTTTTTAC
Source organism: Rhinoderma darwinii (assembly GCF_050947455.1). Taxonomy (NCBI): domain Eukaryota; kingdom Metazoa; phylum Chordata; class Amphibia; order Anura; family Rhinodermatidae; genus Rhinoderma; species Rhinoderma darwinii. Next base: position 20,140,572 of record NC_134688.1, on the reverse strand, counting down.
CTTCTTAATAAAAAAATCTTTTTTTTTTTATGGTACTTTCGGAAGCCTCAAGCCCACCTGCAGTTGCACGAGCAAGGCCACCTCGGTGACTCCTACCGAAAGCGGCCGGGAGCCATCTCCGTGTACGAGCGGCGTGTGCCTGCCTATTGCACCTGTGGGGGGATAGAGGAGCTTTGGGGAAGCTGTGCCAGCCCGGGGGCAGCCCTGTAGGAGCTCCACAGCGCCCGCGGCGAGTCCCGCCGTGTCCACCCGGCTGCCAAGCACTTCCGGTCCGCGAGTGATGCATGACAGCGGCCGGGAGCCAGCTCCGCCTATTAGCGGCGGTGTGCCTGCCTTCTGCACCCGTGGGGGGATAGAGGGGCCCCGTGGGAGCTGCTGCATGCCGGCAGCTTCCTTGTGGGAGCTCCACAGCGCCCGCGGTCCTCGGCGGACTTCCAGGGCAAGAGCGGTATGAGCGGCCACCTCATGCCGACCTCCTGGAAGTCCCCGTCGGCTTAGCTCGCGGGTCGGTCCCGCTGTTTTTTTTTTTACCTTCTTAATAAAAAAATCTTTTTTTTTTTATGGTACTTTCGGAAGCCTCAAGCCCACCTGCAGTTGCACGAGCAAGGCCACCTCGGTGACTCCTACCGAAAGCGGCCGGGAGCCATCTCCGTGTACGAGCGGCGTGTGCGGCGTGTGCCTGCCTATTGCACCCGTGGGGGGATAGAGGAGCTTAGGGGAAGCTGTGCCAGCCCGGGGGCAGCCCTGTAGGAGCTCCACAGCGCCCGCGGCGAGTCCCGCCGTGTCCACCCGGCTGCCAAGCACTTCCGGTCCGCGAGTGATGCATGACAGCGGCCGGGAGCCAGCTCCGCCTATTAGCTGCGGTGTGCCTGCCTTCTGCACCCGTGGGGGGATAGAGGGGCCCCGTGGGAGCTGCTGCATGCCGGCAGCTTCCTTGTGGGAGCTCCACAGCGCCCGCGGTCCTCGGCGGACTTCCAGGGCAAGAGCGGTATGAGCGGCCACCTCATGCCGACCTCCTGGAAGTCCCCGTCGGCTTAGCTCGCGGGTCGGTCCCGCTGTTTTTTTTTTTACCTTCTTAATAAAAAAATCTTTTTTTTTTTATGGTACTTTCAGAAGCCTCAAGCCCACCTGCAGTTGCACGAGCAAGGCCACCTCGGTGACTCCTACCGAAAGCGGCCGGGAGCCATCTCCGTGTACGAGCGGCGTGTGCGGCGTGTGCCTGCCTATTGCACCTGTGGGGGGATAGAGGAGCTTTGGGGAAGCTGTGCCAGCCCGGGGGCAGCCCTGTAGGAGCTCCACAGCGCCCGCGGCGAGTCCCGCCGTGTCCACCCGGCTGCCAAGCACTTCCGGTCCGCGAGTGATGCATGACAGCGGCCGGGAGCCAGCTCCGCCTATTAGCGGCGGTGTGCCTGCCTTCTGCACCCGTGGGGGGATAGAGGGGCCCCGTGGGAGCTGCTGCATGCCGGCAGCTTCCTTGTGGGAGCTGGGCATCGGCCGCGGCGAGTCCCGTAGTTCACCCGCCCGACAAGCACTTCCGGCCCGCGGCGGACTTCCAGGGCTCAAGCGGTAGGCGCGGCCACCTCATGCCGACCTCCTGGAACTCCCCCTCGGCCTCGCTCGCGTGTCTGTCTTCATTCACGTTTTGGAGAAAAAACCCTATGAGGTTTTTATGTTGGCCTTCAGCCAAGCAGCAGTTCCAGGAGGCCGGGCATTTTGGCACCTCCCACCGGTGTAATTGGCGAGGTGACACTTTTAGGGGTGTGAATATCTCCTACGCCTGAAATACTGTGAGAGGGAGAACTTGCTCCGCCTCCCAAGTCCAACACTTCCAGGACGAGAGGAGGGCGGGAGGCGTTCCCTGCTTAGGCCGAATGCTGCTTCCACGGCGATAGCGGCACCAAGCCGCCCTCTCACGCCGCTGCCCTGGATGTCCCCGTCGGCCTCGCTCGCTGGTCGGGTCCGGTGTTTTTTTACCTTCTTAATAAAAAATTATTTTTTTTTTATGTTATTTCCTGAAGCCCCAAGCCCACCTGCAGTTGCACGAGCAAGGCCACCTCGGCAACTCCTACCGAAAGCCGTGAACGAGGAAGTACAAACGGGAGCTGCTCCCGTTCCAAGCCGAGAAGGACTTCCATGGTGTGACCGGTAGGTAGTGGCACCTCCTGCCGTCCTCCTGGAAGTCCCCGTCGGCCTGGCTCACGGCTCGGTCCCGCTGTGTGTTTTACCTTCATAATAAAAAACACTTTTTTTTTTTATGGTATTTTCTGAAGTCCCAAGCCGACCTGCAGTTGCAGGAGCTCGGCCACCTCGGCAACTCCTACCGAAAGCCGTGAATGAGGAAGTACAAACGGGAGCTGCTCCCGTTCCAAGCCGAGAAGGACTTCCATGGTGTGACCGGTAGGTAGTGGCACCTCCTGCCGTCCTCCTGGAAGTCCCCGTCGGCCTCGCTCGCAGGTCTGTCTTCATTGACGTTTTGGAGAAAAAACCCTATGAAGTTTTTATTTTGGGCCTCAGCCGGGCAGCAGTTCCATGAGCCCGGGTACTTTGGCACCTTACCCCGGTGTATTTGAGGTGGTGACACTTTTAGGGGTGTGAATATCTCCTTCACCTGAAATCCTGTGAGAGGGCATCTAGGTTTTGAGTTCCAAGTCCCAACGGTTCTTCCTAGCGGGAAGTCCTAACCGTTCCTGGCCGAGAGTGACTTCCAGGGTTTGAGCAATAGGTACCGGCCCGCCCTCTCACGGTGCCTCCTGGAAGTCCCTGTCGGCCTCGTTCGCTGGTCGGTCCGCTGCACCTTAACTTCCATGAAAGAACTTTGGTGCATTCTTTCTGGAGTCCCAGGCCGACCAGCAGTTGCAGGAGCTCGGCCAGCCCTGTGACTCCAACCGAGTACCATGAAGGAGGACGTGCTGCACGTTCTTGCGGGAGCTGCACCTGGTCCAACCCGAGAAGGACTTCCATGGTGTGACCGGTATGTAGTGGCACATCATGCTGGCCTCCTGGAAGTTCCCGTCGGCCTTGCTCGCTGGTCGGTCCGCTGCACCTGAACTTCCACGAAAGAACTTTGATGCATTCTTTCTGGAGTCCCAGGCCGACCAGCAGTTGCAGGAGCTCGGCCACCTTGGCGACTCCAACCGAACACCTTGAAGGAGGACGTGCTGCACGTTCTAGCGGGAGCTGCACCTGGTCCAACCCGAGAATGACTTCCATGGTGTGACCGGTATGTAGTGGCACGTCATGCCGGCCCCCTGGAAGTCCCCGTCGGCCTCGCTGGCAGGTCTGTCTTCATTGACGTTTTGGAGGAAAAACCCTATGAGGTTTTTATTTTGGGCCTCAGCCGGGCAGCAGTTCCAGGAGCCCGGGTACTTTGGCACCTTACCCCGGTGTATTTGAGGTGGTGACACTTTTAGGGGTGTGAATATCTCCTTCACCTGAAATCCTGTGAGAGGGCATTTAGGTTTTGAGTTCCAAGTCCCAACGGTTCTTCCTAGCGGGAAGTCCTAACCGTTCGTGGCCGAGAGTGACTTCCAGGGTGTGAGCGATAGGCACCGGCCCTCTCATGGTGTCTCCTGGAAGTCCCCGTCTCCTGGAAGTCCCCGTCGGCCTCGTTGGCTGGTCGGTCCGCTGCACCTGAACTTCCACGAAAGAACTTTGGTGCATTCTTTCTGGAGTCCCAGGCCGACCAGCAGTTGTAGGAGCTCGGCCACGTTGGCGACTCCAATCGAGAGTACCGTGAAGGAGGACGTGCTGCACGTTCTAGCGGGAGCTGCACCTGGTCCAACCCGAGAATGACTTCCATGGTGTGGCCGGTATGTAGTGGCACGCCATGCCGGCCTCCTGGAAGTCCCCGTCGGCCTAGCTCGCAGGTCTGTCTTCATTGACGTTTTGGAGGAAAAACCCTATGAGGTTTTTATTTTGGGCTTCAGCCGGGCAGCAGTTCCAGGAGCCCGGGTAAGTTGGCACCTTACCCCGGTGTATTTGAGGTGGTGACACTTTTAGGGGAGCGAATATCTCCTTCACCTGAAAACCTGTGAGAGGGCATTTCTGCTCCGCGTTCCAAGTCCCAACGGTTCTTCCTAGCGGGAAGTCCTAACCCTTCGTGGCCGAGAAGGACTTCCATGGTGTGACTGGTATGTAGTGGCACGTCATGCCGGCCTCCTGGAAGTCCCCGTCGGCCTCGTTGGCTGGTCGGTCCGCTGCACCTGAACTTCCACGAAAGAACTTTGGTGCATTCTTTCTGGAGTCCCAGGCCGACCAGCAGTTGTAGGAGCTCGGCCACGTTGGCGACTCCAATCGAGAGTACCGTGAAGGAGGACGTGCTGCACGTTCTAGCGGGAGCTGCACCTGGTCCAACCCGAGAAGGACTTCCATGGTGTGACCGGTATGTAGTGGCACGTCATGCCGGCCTCCTGGAACTCCCCGTCGGCCTCGCTGGCAGGTCTGTCTTCATTGACGTTTTGGAGGAAAAACCCTATGAGGTTTTTATTTTGGGCTTCAGCCGGGCAGCAGTTCCAGGAGCCCGGGTAAGTTGGCACCTTACCCCGGTGTATTTGAGGTGGTGACACTTTTAGGGGTGCGAATATCTCCTTCACCTAAAATCCTGTGAGAGGGCATTTAGGTTTTGAGTTCCAAGTCCCAACGGTTCTTCCTAGCGGGAAGTCCTAACCGTTCGTGGCCGAGAGTGACTTCCAGGGTGTGAGCGATATGCACCGGCCCTCTCATGGTGTCTCCTGGAAGTCCCCGTCGGCCTCATTGGCTGGTCGGTCCGCTGCACCTGAACTTCCACGAAAGAACTGTGGTACATTCTTTCTGGAGTCCCAGGCCGACCAGCAGTTGTAGGAGCTCGGCCACGTTGGCGACTCCAATCGAGAGTACCGTGAAGGAGGACGTGCTGCACGTTCTAGCGGGAGCTGCACCTGGTCCAACCCGAGAAGGACTTCCATGGTGTGACCGGTATGTAGTGGCACGTCATGCCGGCCTCCTGGAAGTCCCCGTCGGCCTCGCTGGCAGGTCTGTCTTCATTGACGTTTTGGAGGAAAAACCCTATGAGGTTTTTATTTTGGGCTTCAGCCGGGCAGCAGTTCCAGGAGCCCGGGTAAGTTGGCACCTTACCCCGGTGTATTTGAGGTGGTGACACTTTTAGGGGTGCGAATATCTCCTTCACCTGAAATCCTGTGAGAGGGCATTTAGGTTTTGAGTTCCAAGTCCCAACGGTTCTTCCTAGCGGGAAGTCCTAACCGTTCGTGGCCGAGAGTGACTTCCAGGGTGTGAGCGATAGGCACCGGCCCTCTCATGGTGTCTCCTGGAAGTCCCCGTCGGCCTCATTGGCTGGTCGGTCCGCTGCACCTGAACTTCCACGAAAGAACTTTGGTACATTCTTTCTGGAGTCCCAGGCCGACCAGCAGTTGTAGGAGCTCGGCCACGTTGGCGACTCCAATCGAGAGTACCGTGAAGGAGGACGTGCTGCACGTTCTAGCGGGAGCTACACCTGGTCCAACCCGAGAAGGACTTCCATGGTGTGACCGGTATGTAGTGGCACGTCATGCCGGCCTCCTGGAAGTCCCCGTCGGCCTCGCTGGCAGGTCTGTCTTCATTGACGTTTTGGAGGAAAAACCCTATGAGGTTTTTATTTTGGGCTTCAGCCGGGCAGCAGTTCCAGGAGCCCGGGTAAGTTGGCACCTTACCCCGGTGTATTTGAGGTGGTGACACTTTTAGGGGTGCGAATATCTCCTTCACCTGAAATCCTGTGAGAGGGCATTTTGGTTTCGTGTTCCAAGTCCCAACGGTTCTTCCTAGCGGGAAGTCCTAACCGTTCGTGGCCGAGAGTGACTTCCAGGGTGTGAGCGATAGGCACCGGCCCTCTCATGGTGTCTCCTGGAAGTCCCCGTCGGCCTCATTGGCTGGTCGGTCCGCTGCACCTGAACTTCCACGAAAGAACTTTGGTACATTCTTTCTGGAGTCCCAGGCCGACCAGCAGTTGTAGGAGCTCGGCCACGTTGGCGACTCCAATCGAGAGTACCGTGAAGGAGGACGTGCTGCACGTTCTAGCGGGAGCTACACCTGGTCCAACCCGAGAAGGACTTCCATGGTGTGACCGGTATGTAGTGGCACGTCATGCCGGCCTCCTGGAAGTCCCCGTCGGCCTCGCTGGCAGGTCTGTCTTCATTGACGTTTTGGAGGAAAAACCCTATGAGGTTTTTATTTTGGGCTTCAGCCGGGCAGCAGTTCCAGGAGCCCGGGTAAGTTGGCACCTTACCCCGGTGTATTTGAGGTGGTGACACTTTTAGGGGTGCGAATATCTCCTTCACCTGAAATCCTGTGAGAGGGCATTTAGGTTTTGAGTTCCAAGTCCCAACGGTTCTTCCTAGTGGGAAGTCCTAACCGTTCGTGGTCGAGAGTGACTTCCAGGGTGTGAGCGATAGGCACCGGCCCTCTCATGGTGTCTCCTGGAAGTCCCCGTCGGCCTCATTGGCTGGTCGGTCCGCTGCACCTGAACTTCCACGAAAGAACTTTGGTACATTCTTTCTGGAGTCCCAGGCCGACCAGCAGTTGTAGGAGCTCGGCCACGTTGGCGACTCCAATCGAGAGTACCGTGAAGGAGGACGTGCTGCACGTTCTAGCGGGAGCTGCACCTGGTCCAACCCGAGAAGGACTTCCATGGTGTGACCGGTATGTAGTGGCACGTCATGCCGGCCTCCTGGAAGTCCCCGTCGGCCTCGCTGGCAGGTCTGTCTTCATTGACGTTTTGGAGGAAAAACCCTATGAGGTTTTTATTTTGGGCTTCAGCCGGGCAGCAGTTCCAGGAGCCCGGGTAAGTTGGCACCTTACCCCGGTGTATTTGAGGTGGTGACACTTTTAGGGGTGCGAATATCTCCTTCACCTGAAATCCTGTGAGAGGGCATTTTGGTTTCGTGTTCCAAGTCCCAACGGTTCTTCCTAGCGGGAAGTCCTAACCGTTCGTGGCCGAGAGTGACTTCCAGGGTGTGAGCGATAGGCACCGGCCCTCTCATGGTGTCTCCTGGAAGTCCCCGTCGGCCTCATTGGCTGGTCGGTCCGCTGCACCTGAACTTCCACGAAAGAACTTTGGTACATTCTTTCTGGAGTCCCAGGCCGACCAGCAGTTGTAGGAGCTCGGCCACGTTGGCGACTCCAATCGAGAGTACCGTGAAGGAGGACGTGCTGCACGTTCTAGCGGGAGCTGCACCTGGTCCAACCCGAGAAGGACTTCCATGGTGTGACCGGTATGTAGTGGCACGTCATGCCGGCCTCCTGGAAGTCCCCGTCGGCCTCGCTGGCAGGTCTGTCTTCATTGACGTTTTGGAGGAAAAACCCTATGAGGTTTTTATTTTGGGCTTCAGCCGGGCAGCAGTTCCAGGAGCCCGGGTAAGTTGGCACCTTACCCCGGTGTATTTGAGGTGGTGACACTTTTAGGGGTGCGAATATCTCCTTCACCTGAAATCCTGTGAGAGGGCATTTTGGTTTCGTGTTCCAAGTCCCTACGGTTCTTCCTAGCGGGAAGTCCTAACCGTTCGTGGCCGAGAGTGACTTCCAGGGTGTGAGCGATAGGCACCGGCCCTCTCATGGTGTCTCCTGGAAGTCCTCGTCGGCCTCGTCCACCTGTCGTTAAGCTGTGAGAGGAGCACGTGCTCCCGCGCCGTTTGAGTCTTTGGAATTTGTCCAAGACTCCTCAGATCGATCTGGCTCCCCGCGACCCGGCGGCGGAGGGACCACTCGCTCGGCAGTGCTTTGGAGCCCTGTCGGTTACGGCGAGCGCGTCTTCCTCCCACACCGTCCGGGTCTGTTTCGCCCCCGGCCACCTACGGCCGGTGTCCCAAAAAGCCCGGCGGTCCTGCTAAGGCGGGCGCCGGTACCTCTCGCTCCCGCGAGGTGCGTTTGCTCAGTGCTGCTTCTATCACTCTAAAAGGCGTCCGAGAGTGCGCTGGTGTCGCCGGAGCCCGAGGCGCGAGAGAAAGCTTTAAACGACGGGGAGGCAGTGACCGCCCCCGTATGTCCGCTGCTCGCAAGGGCCTCTCTAGCCGAGGTGCTCCCAGGCGCACCCGCGCATGGGGCACGGTTGTTTCTCGCAAGTAGTCCAAAGCCGTCTTCCGCCTCGCCCGAGGCTGGAAGTGTCGGCGTGGCTCCCGCATGCAAGCCACACGCGGCTCCACGGTGGCTTCCCTCCCCCCCTCTCCGGAGGGGGCGGCCCCATCCCATGTGGAGCCGCTAAGCCGCCGGGAAAGCGGCCTCGGTTCCCCGTGGGCGACAAATGCGTCCTCCTCGGCACTTTGCGAGCTGGGCCGCCGGAGAGAGCAGTTAACCCGGATTGTCGAGGTTGTCCGTTGCCTTTGTCCCATATTACCTAAGCCTGGTCCTTGTTACCTTACTGGTAAGGGTTAGGGACGCTGAGCGCGCTCCATCTTCTCGGCTCTATGTTGGGCTCTCTCTAAACAGGTCCTCGACTTAAGACCGACCGGTCTTCGTAGGCATCCTTCATCTCGGCAGGTTGCGAGCTGGGCCGCCGGTGAGAGCAGTTAACCCGGATTGTCGAGGTTGCCGTTGCCTTTGTCCCATATTACCTAAGCCTGGTCCTTGATACCTTACTGGTAAGGGTTAGGGACACTGAGCGCGCTCCATCTTCTCGGCTCTATGTTGGGCTCTCTCTAAACAGGTCCTCGACTTACGATGCTGCCCCGACCGACCGACCGGTCTTCGTAGGAGTCCTCCATCTCGGCAGGTTGCGAGCTGGGCCGCCGGTGAGAGCAGTTAACCCGGATTGTCGAGGTTGCCGTTGCCTTTGTCCCATATTACCTAAGCCTGGTCCTTGATACCTTACTGGTAAGGGTTAGGGACGATGAGCGCGCTCCATCTTCTCGGCTCTATGTTGGGCTCTCTCTAAACAGGTCCTCGACTTACGATTCTGCCCCGACCGACCGACCGGTCTTCGTAGGCGTCCTCCATCTCGGCAGGTTGCGAGCTGGGCCGCCGGTGAGAGCAGTTAACCCGGATTGTCGAGGTTGCCGTTGCCTTTGTCCCATATTACCTAAGCCTGGTCCTTGATACCTTACTGGTAAGGGTTAGGGACGATGAGCGCGCTCCATCTTCTCGGCTCTATGTTGGGCTCTCTCTAAACAGGTCCTCGACTTACGATTCTGCCCCGACCGACCGACCGGTCTTCGTAGGCTTCCTCCATCTTGGCAGGTTGCGAGCTGGGCCGCGGTGAGAGTATGTAGCCCGGACTGTCCTGAAGCGTCACAGTGGCATATTGAACACCCCGGTTGACTTACATTTATGTGGTCGCGAAACCTGGTTGCGGTCTCAGTGCCAATCTGCGTCCAACAACGGGGCTCTTGGTTGCTCTCTTTCCATGTGTCCTAGACTGTCTTCCGATGCCTTGGAAGGGTCGGTCGGTTGTTTGAAGGCATCCTCCTCCTCGGCAGGTTGAGAGCTGGCCCGCGGTGAGAGTATGTAGCCCGGACTGTCCTGAAGCGTCACAGTGGCATATTGAACACCCCGGTTGACTTACATTTATGTGGTCGCGAAACCTGGTTGCGGTCTCAGTGCCAATCTGCGTCCAACAACGGGGCTCTTGGTTGCTCTCTTTCCATGTGTCCTAGACTGTCTTCCGATGCCTTGGAAGGGTCGGGCGGTTGTTTGAAGGCATCCTCCTCCTCGGCAGGTTGAGAGCTGGCCCGCGGTGAGAGTATGTAGCCCGGACTGTCCTGAAGCGTCACAGTGGCATATTGAACACCCCGGTTGACTTACATTTATGTGGTCGCGAAACCTGGTTGCGGTCTCAGTGCCAATCTGCGTCCAACAACGGGGCTCTTGGTTGCTCTCTTTCCATGTGTCCTCGACTGTCTTCCGATGCCTTGGAAGGGGGGTCGGTTGTTTGAAGGTGTCCTCCTGCTCGGCAGGTTTCGAGCTGGGCCGTCGGTGAGAGCAGGTAGCCGGGATTGTCCTGGGGCGCGTCGTAGCAGTTATGCCAACCCATGTCCTGCAGACCTGGGCCGCTTCCGAGCGGTGACCAGGTTGTACCGGTACCAAGTTGGCAGCCAGCTGCGACCTCCCGCGGGGCTCTTGGTTGACCTATTCTCTGCAAAGGTCCTGGACTTTCTCTGCTGCCTTGGAAAGTCGTCTTGTCCCCCTGGCACTGCGAGGCCGCCCACCTCCCGAGCGCAATAAATGAAGGTAGTCTCAGCACTTCGATGGAAGGGGGGACTACCTGGTTGATCCTGCCAGTAGCATATGCTTGTCTCCAAGATTAAGCCATGCACGTGTAAGTACACACGGCCGGTACAGTGAAACTGCGAATGGCTCATTAAATCAGTTATGGTTCCTTTGATCGCTCCAACCGTTACTTGGATAACTGTGGTAATTCTAGAGCTAATACATGCCTACGAGCGCTGACCACCCGGAACGCGTGCATTTATAGGACCAAAACCAATCCGAGGGCTTGGGCGGTGGGGTCGGGCTCCGGCCCTCCCTACGCTCTCCCCGGCCGCTCTGGTGACTCTAGATAACCTCGGGCCGATCGCACGTCCCCGTGACGGCGACGATACATTCGGACGTCTGCCCTATCAACTTTCGATGGTACTTTTTGCGCTTACCATGGTGACCACGGGTAACGGGGAATCAGGGTTCGATTCCGGAGAGGGAGCCTGAGAAACGGCTACCACATCCAAGGAAGGCAGCAGGCGCGCAAATTACCCACTCCCGACCCGGGGAGGTAGTGACAAAAAATAACAATACAGGACTCTTTCGAGGCTCTGTAATTGGAATGAGTACACTTTAAATCCTTTAACGAGGATCCATTGGAGGGCAAGACTGGTGCCAGCAGCCACGGGAAGAGGAGGAGTTTGTGTGTGCTGGTGTCAGAACAGGCTTGCTCCCTGAGGGGAGAGGTGTGAGAAAAGTGTTTGTGCTGCTTTTTCACATTAAGCCGAAAAACCCTTGCTGGATCCGGCTGGAGTTCCAGGCAGGGTCCCCACTCCTTTCCCAGGAGGAGTGGGGTCCTGGGGAGAGACCCCAGAGCCAGGTGCAAGACGGGAGGAGGACGCACTGGCCGCCGAGGTCGGGCGGGAGAACGACCGCAGGATGGAGGAGACAGCCGGCGTGCTGCGACGGTCAGGGAGGATGTGCTTGAGGAGCGGCGGCTCCAATGAAGATTTGAGCCAGCACAGCCGCGGGGACGTGGAGGCTCCACTCGCCTCAGACACAGTGAGTCGGACTAGAGGAAGGACGGAGAGGTCCGCAGCAGCAGCCGACACAATGGCGGGAGCCGCTGCGGGAGTAAAGCTCGCGGCGGTGGATGCCGCCGGTGAAAGGAGTGACAGGAAAGAGAGCGGACGAGAGGTGCCGGGTATGTCGGAGACTGTCTGGTGCTCCGTGGTGTCGCACGGGGCACTAGGCGAAATCCTGGATATGGAGGACCTCGAGTGCCGGCTCGAGGACTGGCCGGTATTAGCCCCGAGGGAGCCGCAACAGCAGTTCCGGCAAAGGGTAACGGCAGTCACGAGCCTGTACATGGCTTCAGAGGAGGAGAGACTGGCCCTGAAGCAGTCTCTCGCTGATCAGCGGTATCGCGCGGATCACTGTTCAAAGAACAAAAGACCGGCAATTTCAAAAAAGATAAAGGAGCTGAAGGAGCGTATAAGCTTCCTGGAGACCAGGCTGGACTTGATTTTGCATTCCTCAGGGAGTTTTCGCCAGAGACTGTTAAGATGGAAAAAGTCTCTGGGGAAAAGAGCATTGGAACAGGGCCAGGAATCGGCCCAGGAATCAGCCCAAGACGCAGGCCAGGAGGCAAGCGAGGAGTTAATCCCTGAGTCGGCCTCAATCAAGCAGGGAGGAAGCGAGGCACAGGTGTCTGAGTGCAGCCAGGTATCAGAGGGCAGCCTCCCTTGTGCACAGCGGGAGCGTGCTGTGAAGCCTGAATTAAAAGTGCGTGATGGAGCGAGGCACCGACCATCGGGTGTCCTCATGTCGCTGAGCAGTTCCGAGGACTCAGGGGAGTCATGGTCAGAGTCGGAGGAGACCGGACGCAGTGGTGGTCCCGGGGGACTCCTGACGGCCAGGACTAGGCAGGTACAGTCCCCACCGGTGAACTTCGGGGATTTTACATTCGGAGGGGATCCGGTGTCGGACGACCTGTCTAGCAAGGCCGAAAGGAGAAGGAGGCGGAAGGCAGAGAAGGCAGGTAAGACTCCAATCATGGAGGAGCGTCTTGTGTTTGTACCCCTTTGTAAGCCCGATGTACTCCCTGTCCCCCGGGATGCCATTGCAAACCCCTCTGGTCAGCCCACTCCTGATCCTGCAGTGGATCGGGGGTCTGACGGAGGGGAGATTATGTGTAGCCCTCCCGCTGGGCAGGTTCCGAAGATCAGTGGCACTGCTGCCGCCAGATCTAGTGGCGGTAGCAGTGCGGTGGCGAGACTGGCTGAGAGGCCGGACAGTTTGGTGGCAAATAAGAACGTAGTGCTCGGTCCCAAGCAGTTGGGCACGGGCGCTATGTGTATCCCCTTGGGGGAGAACAAGTTGGTGCCCAGAGTGGTGCTTTCCCCTGCAAAGTTGCGCCCGGTGGAGGAGGAAGCAACCAGGGAAACAAATTTTGACATTTTGGCTGGCTCAGCAAGGGTGAAAGAGTCCTGCAGGCAGGAAAACGCGCCTGCAGGAAAAAACGCATGCAAAAACGCATGTGGTGTGAATGGGGGTGAAAAAAGTGAAAATTCAATTGTGATGGAAGATGGTGGGGGGAATGTTTCTGGGGAAGAAATAAAGGTGGGAGAGGGGTTGGGAGATGTAAATGGTGTGGATGGGGGTGTAAATGGTGTGGATGGGGGTGTAAATTGGGGTATGATTTTGAATGGGGGTGAGGAGCATATGGAATTACAGGAGGTGGATGCAGCTCCCGGAGATGGCCCGGAAGGGGGATTGATGGAGGTTAGCCCAAGGGGGGGCTCACTGGAAAGTGGGGCGCCTGTTGTCAAAGTGTCTACTGGGGCTCCGGGAGCTGTACAGGTGGGAAGGTCCTATGCTGCAGCCGCAGCGGGCCCGAGTGCCCCTTTGTCCGCGGGTGCCGTGCATGGTAACTTGCAACGGCGCCTTGCGGAGGCCCTAAGGAGAGGCGAGAGCTCTGTCCAAATAGGGGGTGAGCAGGTTGACCTGTCTTTCTGGTACGAGAAGTACGGACAGGCTGCCTTCCGAGAAAACCAAGGGAAGGGACCACCAGTGTTGTCTCTTCCGACAGGGGGACCCGGGGGTGTCCGCAGGAATGTGGCCCGTCTCCGGTGGGTCGGTAAGGAAGCTAGCCCCCCAAGATCTAGGGTTGTGGAGCTGCTCCTGGAGATGGGATTTAGGGCTAATGATATCTATGCCCTGATCCATCCCTACGGCACCTCGGTGTTCGATGTCAGCTTCATGACGGCAGAGGGGTTGGAATCCTTCTGGTCCCGTCATGAGCTGGCACGGGCATTGCCCCAGTGGCAGGGTTTCGCCGTTCAGGCCGTTTCAAGGCAGAGTGAGGTCATCAAGAGAGTGACCATCTTGACTAGTAATGAGTCACTCTCTTGCATGGATATAATGACCTGGGTGGAGAGGTATGGCGAGGTCAAAGGAATGCCCCAAAAAAATCGGGACGAACACGGGATTTGGTCTGGTGCCTGGACCTTTTCCGTGAAGTTAAAGGTCCAGGGGAACTCGGTGTCCCACATGCCCTCCTCTGCTTTCTTGGGGAGGGACAGGATCCTGGTCTTTTACCAGGGGCAGCCGAAGGTCTGTCATAAGTGCGGCAGCCCCACACACTTTAGCGCACAGTGTAAGGAGAGGAGGTGTGCGCTGTGTGGGGCTTTGGGCCATCTTGCCGCCACTTGTAAGGACATTAGGTGTAACCTGTGTGGTGACCTAGGTCACCCCTTTAGCCGCTGTCCGCGCTCCTTCGCCAACCTGGTCTTCAACCCGGTGGCGCCTAGCCTGGCCAGTGGCAGTGGTCGTGGTGATGGTGTCGCTGGGGAGGGGGCTGGGGAGGATGGAGAGGTGATAGGGTCGAGGAAGGTAAGGACCCTGCCTTCTTCTAAACTGAAGAGGCAGGAGTGCCGCCGACTTGAGAGGGAGCAGGGGGGGCCCCAAAGCCATGGGGTTCAGTCTGCCGTCCCTCAGGAGGCTGGTATGTCTGCGGAGGCCCTTGGGGACGGTGGGGTAGAGGAGGAGATCAGGAGACTGGTGAGGAGGAGAGGAGAAGCCCCCTCTAGTGGGTCCTCGTACTATGGAAGTTTGGACGAGGACGAAGTGAGGGGGCAAGACAAAAGAGAGGACACTGGTAGGAAGACCCTATGTAAAACCAGGGCTCCTAAATTAAAAACATCCAAGACCGGCCAGATCCCAAAGGAGGGCTTGACTGGCTCCCCCCTGATAGGGCTCTCCAACCGGTACCAAGCCCTTCGGGAGGACATCTCCTCCTCTTCGGAAGAAGAGGAGGGCGGAGGTGAGGTATCGGTGCGAAGGTCGGGTCCTTCGGGAGGTGCTGGACGCTCGAGCCAGGTAGTAGGCCAAATGCCTGGGGAGGGGGTTGTCACGGCACTAGTGGACAAAGGGGGGGGTGGGGAAACGGGGGTGGTGACGGGTGATGGGAGTGTAAATATTGTTTGTAATGTTGTGGACTCACTCTCTCCTCTTTTGCTTCCAGAGGTGAAAGACTTGGCTAAGGATATGGATCTCTCGGGTGTAAGTCTCAAGAGAGGCAACGAAGATTCCCCGGACCCAGATAGCGACGGGCTAACTGGGGGAGGGAAGAAGCTAGCGGTCGAACTCGATCACTCTTGATGGCGGTACCTACTCCGTTGACCCTGGCGAGTATTAATGTCGCCAGCATTAGGTCAGATGCGGCCAGATTCACGGCCTTTGATTTTCTCGGCCGGGTTGAGGCCGATGTTTTATTTTTGCAGGAGACCAGGGTGCCAGACCTGGCATCAGTGCATAAGGCCAGAAGGGAGTGGAGGCACGGGCCATCTTACTGGTCTCTTGCGGCCGAGCCGTATAGCGGAGTGGCTGTCCTTTTCAGGGCAGCAGAGGTAAAATGCCGACGAGTGATCGAGGTCGAAATGGGGAGGTGTCTGGTCTTGGACGTCTTCATGAAGGGGCAAGAGCTTAGGCTCATAAACATCTACGGTCCACAAACCAAGTGGGACCGCAAATGCCTCTTTATGAAGATCAAGCCTTTTCTTTTTACCAGCCGTCAGGTGGTCTTTGGAGGAGACTTCAACACAGTTGTGAGGCAGAAGGACAGGAGGGGCTCCAAAGACAGGCTGGGTTATGACAGCGTCGCTTTAAATAGCATAGTCAGTGAGGCTCGTCTGGAGGATGTCCACATCAGGCACACCCCGGACCACAGTGGTTACACATATCATAGGGGTAGTCAGATTAGATCTAGAATAGACAGGTTTTATTTGAAGGGGGAGGCTGTCTTCTCGCCACTTGTGGTTGAGGAGGTAGAATTCTCCGATCACTGTTTAATTGTTTTTTCTTTGAACGTTGCAGAGACCCATCGGATGGGAAGGGGCTTTTGGAGATTGAATTCGGCACTCCTGGAAGAAGCGGAAGTCAGACAGTCCTTCGAGGATTTTCTGCAGAGCCAGGTACCTCTTTTGGGCCTTTGTAACAGTAAGTCAGAGTGGTGGGAGATGCTCAAGAAACGTGCGGCAAAATTCTTCCGCCAGCTTTCCAACTTTAGGAGCCTGGCCGGACACTGTCTGTACCAGGACCTAAGAAGGAAACTCGAGCAGCTTGTCTCGACAGGAGGTAGCCGCAAGGATATCTCCTGTGTGAAGTCCTTGCTTAAGAGGTGTCAGTATGATAGGCACACGTCCTTGGTTTTTGAGAGGGACTTCGGGAGGTATCGCTCGCCCGACCCTTACAAAAACTGTAGGATGTCAGTGGATTGCAAATATGTGGCAGGACTGATTGATAGTACGGGATCCCTGAACAGGTCCAAATCAGGGATCCTGGAGGTGGTCAGATCCTTCTACTCACACCTCTTGAGTAGGAAGGAACTAGATCGAGACAAAATGTCGGCTTTCCTGGCTGAAACCATTCCGGAGCCAAGGATAAGCCCCTCTCTTGGCGTTTTGACAGAGGAAATCAAGGAAGAGGAAGTAAAGAGGGCGATTGAAGGGTTAGCTCTTAAGAAATCGCCGGGACCGGATGGCTTAACGTCCGAGTTCTATAAGACCTTTGGGGAAGCTTTGATTCCCCTCTTGACTGGGGTTTTTAATGAGTGCCTATCCTCGGGCGCTCTGCCAAAGTCAATGGGTAGGTCAGCCTTGATCCTGCTGTCAAAGGGTAAAGATCCGTCCTGTATTGAGAACTGGCGTCCCATAGCGCTTCTCAATACGGACCGGAAGATTCTGGCAAAAGTACTGTTTAACAGGTTGGTCGAGTTTGCACCACAGCTCCTCTCGGGAGTCCAGCACTGCACTGTCCCAGGTCGAAGCACCTTTAGTGCTGTCCTGGGTGTCAGGGAGGCGGTGGAGCAGGGCAGAGCTGGACACTGGAAGGGGTACATGCTGTCTTTGGATCAGGCAAAAGCGTTTGACAGAGTTGATCATGAGTATCTCTGGTCCACCCTTTTGAGATACGGTCTGCCTGGGGGGTTTGTGAATTGGCTGAAAGCATTGTACGCAGGGGCTGAGACTTTCCCACTGGTGAACGGTTGGGTTGGTCGTCCTTTTGTGGTGGACTCTGGTGTCCGTCAGGGTTGTCCTCTTAGCCCGCTACTATACGTGTTCGCGATCGATCCCTTCCTTGCGAGGATTGATCGCGGGCCGTTGGTGGGTGTGAGGATGGACCTGGCGGTCGTGGAGTCTGCAGTAAGGACGATAGCGTATGCCGACGATGTCACTATCTTCGTCTCCTCGCAAGGGGAGGCGGAATGGGTGATGTCTGAGGTAGACCGCTACTCGGACGCGTCTGGGTCCAAGATCAATCTGGATAAGTGCAAAAGTCTCTGGTTGGGAGTGGGAGACCCAGATTTTTGTCTCCCAGACACCCTCCCTGTGCCCCAAGACACTGCAAAAGTTCTGGGCATAAATTTCGGCAGAAGTGATTATCCTACTCAAAATTGGGAGAGCAGACTGCAGATTGCCACCAAAAGGGTGAACCAGTGGAAAGGTTGGACTTTGACCTTCAGAGAAAGGATCAACTTGGGCAAAACATACCTGCTCCCTTTGTTTATTTTTCTGGGCAGCATTTGTATCTTGCCAGAACCCTTCTGGACACGGGTCTACAGCCTGTTTTTCCAATTGTTATGGGGAAACAGGCTGAACCTAGTTAAGAGAGAGGTGACTTACCTAACAAGGAGACAAGGTGGGTTGGGTATGGTCAACCCGGTAGTGTTCCTAGTGAACACTTTTCTTAAATGTAATTTGGCAATCCTCTACAAAGAGAGGGCTCCTCTGTGGGTAGCTTCTTGCAAGGTATGGTTTCAGCCTTTCTTCCAGGAATGGGAGAACGGAGGGCGAGTGAAGGATCTTCGATCGCAGCGGGGGCATCTCCCGGCTTACGTTGCCCCGGTTCTGAAGGTTGTCCGTCGATGGTGTCTGGGGAAGGATGAGGTGATCACGCTGCCGAGGAAACTCCTCGACATTAGGGTGGTCACCTCCTATTTCCAGGCATCCTTGGCCCTCAAGGACTGCCCAGGTAGGGATCTGAGGGAGGGACTGATGCTTTTGAATTCAAACAGGAT
>NC_134688.1:20072838-20112838 GCF_050947455.1 Rhinoderma darwinii | reverse complement strand
CCAGCCAGAGTTCCAGGGTGATTGGTGGTAGGTCCCGGTGGGGGCCAGCGGGAGCAACCTGCATCCTCATGCCCAGCCAGAGTTCCAGGGTGATTGGTGGTAGGTCCCGGTGGGGGGGCAGCGGGAGAAACCTACATCCCCATGCCCAGCCAGAGTTCCAGGGTGATTGGTGGTAGGTCCCGGTGGGGGGGCAGCGGGAGCAACCTGCATCCTCATGCCCAGCCAGAGTTCCAGGGTGATTGGTGGTAGGTCCCGGTGGGGGGGCAGCGGGAGAAACCTACATCCCCATGCCCAGCCAGAGTTCCAGGGTGATTGGTGGTAGGTCCCGGTGGGGGGGCAGCGGGAGAAACCTACATCCCCATGCCCAGCCAGAGTTCCAGGGTGATTGGTGGTAGGTCCCGGTGGGGGCCAGCGGGAGCAACCTGCATCCTCATGCCCAGCCAGAGTTCCAGGGTGATTGGTGGTAGGTCCCGGTGGGGGGGCAGCGGGAGAAACCTACATCCCCATGCCCAGCCAGAGTTCCAGGGTGATTGGTGGTAGGTCCCGGTGGGGGGGCAGCGGGAGCAACCTGCATCCTCATGCCCAGCCAGAGTTCCAGGGTGATTGGTGGTAGGTCCCGGTGGGGGGGCAGCGGGAGAAACCTACATCCCCATGCCCAGCCAGAGTTCCAGGGTGATTGGTGGTAGGTCCCGGTGGGGGGGCAGCGGGAGAAACCTACATCCCCATGCCCAGCCAGAGTTCCAGGGTGATTGGTGGTAGGTCCCGGTGGGGGGGCAGCGGGAGCAACCTGCATCCTCATGCCCAGCCAGAGTTCCAGGGTGATTGGTGGTAGGTCCCGGTGGGGGGGCAGCGGGAGAAACCTACATCCCCATGCCCAGCCAGAGTTCCAGGGTGATTGGTGGTAGGTCCCGGTGGGGGGGCAGCGGGAGAAACCTACATCCCCATGCCCAGCCAGAGTTCCAGGGTGATTGGTGGTAGGTCCCGGTGGGGGCCAGCGGGAGCAACCTGCATCCTCATGCCCAGCCAGAGTTCCAGGGTGATTGGTGGTAGGTCCCGGTGGGGGGGCAGCGGGAGAAACCTACATCCCCATGCCCAGCCAGAGTTCCAGGGTGATTGGTGGTAGGTCCCGGTGGGGGGGCAGCGGGAGCAACCTGCATCCTCATGCCCAGCCAGAGTTCCAGGGTGATTGGTGGTAGGTCCCGGTGGGGGGGCAGCGGGAGAAACCTACATCCCCATGCCCAGCCAGAGTTCCAGGGTGATTGGTGGTAGGTCCCGGTGGGGGGGCAGCGGGAGAAACCTACATCCCCATGCCCAGCCAGAGTTCCAGGGTGATTGGTGGTAGGTCCCGGTGGGGTGGAAGGGGAGCAGCGGGAGCAACCTGCATCTCCATGCCCAGACAGAGTTCCAGGGTGATTGCAGGTAGGTCCCGGTGGGGGGGCAGCGGGAGCAACTTGCATCCCCATGCCCATCCAGAGTTCCAGGATGATTGCAGGTAGGTCCCGGTGGGGTGGAAGGGGGGGCAGCGGGACCAACCTGTGTCCCTATGCCCAGCCAGAGTTCCAGAGTGATTGCAGGTAGGTCCCGGTGGGGTGGAAGGGGGTCAGCGGGAGCAAACCGCATCCCCATGCCCAGCCAGAGAACCAGGGTGATTGCTGGTAGGTCCCGGTGGGGTGGAAGGGGGGGCAGCGGGACCAACCTGTGTCCCTATGCCCAGCCAGAGTTCCAGAGTGATTGCAGGTAGGTCCCGGTGGGGTGGAAGGGGGTCAGCGGGAGCAACTTGCATCCCCATGCCCAGCCAGAGTTCCAGGGTGATTGCAGGTAGGTCCCGGTGGGGTGGAAGGGGGGGCAGCGGGACCAACCTGTGTCCCTATGCCCAGCCAGAGTTCCAGAGTGATTGCAGGTAGGTCCCGGTGGGGTGGAAGGGGGTCAGCGGGAGCAAACCGCATCCCCATGCCCAGCCAGAGTTCCAGGGTGATTGCAGGTAGGTCCCGGTGGGGTGGAAGGGGGGGCAGCGGGACCAACCTGTGTCCCTATGCCCAGCCAGAGTTCCAGAGTGATTGCAGGTAGGTCCCGGTGGGGTGGAAGGGGGTCAGCGGGAGCAACTTGCATCCCCATGCCCAGCCAGAGTTCCAGGGTGATTGCAGGTAGGTCCCGGTGGGGTGGAAGGGGGTCAGCTGGAGCAAACCGCATCCCCATGCCCAGCCAGAGTTCCAGGGTGATTGCAGGTAGGTCCCGGTGGGGTGGAAGGGGGGGCAGCGGGACCAACCTGTGTCCCTATGCCCAGCCAGAGTTCCAGAGTGATTGCAGGTAGGTCCCGGTGGGGTGGAAGGGGGTCAGCGGGAGCAAACCGCATCCCCATGCCCAGCCAGAGTTCCAGGGTGATTGCAGGTAGGTCCCGGTGGGGTGGAAGGGGGGGCAGCGGGACCAACCTGTGTCCCTATGCCCAGCCAGAGTTCCAGAGTGATTGCAGGTAGGTCCCGGTGGGGTGGAAGGGGGTCAGCGGGAGCAACTTGCATCCCCATGCCCAGCCAGAGTTCCAGGGTGATTGCAGGTAGGTCCCGGTGGGGTGGAAGGGGGTCAGCTGGAGCAAACCGCATCCCCATGCCCAGCCAGAGTTCCAGGGTGATTGCAGGTAGGTCCCGGTGGGGTGGAAGGGGGGGCAGCGGGACCAACCTGTGTCCCTATGCCCAGCCAGAGTTCCAGAGTGATTGCAGGTAGGTCCCGGTGGGGTGGAAGGGGGTCAGCGGGAGCAACTTGCATCCCCATGCCCAGCCAGAGAACCAGGGTGATTGCTGGTAGGTAAGGAGATCCATTTGGTGACCAAACAGCAGTGAAAATAAAAAGGCCCAAATGTCAAAGAATGACACTTTTAATACTGAAAGTGAAACATTTAAAATCAAGTTAAAGTGGGGTATGTTCAGAAATGTCAGAGACGGTAATGAGCAGCAGAGGCAGGCCGGGGCAGAGTTCCAGGGCCAGGGGTGTCACGGCAGGCAGCGTAGGCCGGGGCAGAGTTCCAGGGCGGTGGGGAGAGGACTAGGCCTCAAATCCAAGGAGATCCATTTGGTGACTAAACAGCAGTGACAATAAAAAGGCCCAAATGCCAAAGAATGACACTTTTAATACTGAAAGTGAAACATTTAAAATCAAGTTAAAGTGGGGTATGTTCAGAAATGTCAGAGACGGTAATGAGCAGCAGAGGCAGGCCGGGGCAGAGTTCCAGGGCCAGGGGTGTGACGGCAGGCAGCGTAGGCCGGGGCAGAGTTCCAGGGCGGTGGGGAGAGGACTAGGCCTCAA
Organism: Rhinoderma darwinii; assembly: GCF_050947455.1. NCBI lineage: Eukaryota > Metazoa > Chordata > Amphibia > Anura > Rhinodermatidae > Rhinoderma > Rhinoderma darwinii. The sequence goes on along the minus strand of NC_134688.1, from coordinate 20,109,541 downwards.
TCCAAGGAGATCCATTTGGTGACCAAGCAGCAGTGACAATAAAAAGGCCCAAATGTCAAAGAATGCCATTTCTGCTACTGAAAGTGAAACATTTGAAAGTGAAACATTTAAAATCAAGTTAAAGTGGGGTATGTTCAAAAATGTCAGAGGCGGTGGTGAACAGCAAGGGCAGGCCGGGGCAGAGTTCCAGGGCCAGGGGTGTGACGGCAGGCAGCGTAGGCCGGGGCAGAGTTCCAGGGCGGTGGGGAGAGGACTAGGCCTCAATCCAAGGAGATCCATTTGGTGACCAAGCAGCAGTGACAATAAAAAGGCCCAAATGTCAAAGAATGCCATTTCTGCTACTGAAAGGGAAACATTTGAAAGTGAAACATTTAAAATCAAGTTAAAGTGGGGTATGTTCAAAAATGTCAGAGGCGGTGGTGAACAGCAAGGGCAGGCCGGGGCAGAGTTCCAGGGCCAGGGGTGTGACGGCAGGCAGCGTAGGCCGGGGCAGAGTTCCAGGGCGGTGGGGAGAGGACTAGGCCTCAATCCAAGGAGATCCATTTGGTGACCAAGCAGCAGTGACAATAAAAAGGCCCAAATGTCAAAGAATGCCATTTCTGCTACTGAAAGGGAAACATTTGAAAGTGAAACATTTAAAATCAAGTTAAAGTGGGGTATGTTCAAAAATGTCAGAGGCGGTGGTGAACAGCAAGGGCAGGCCGGGGCAGAGTTCCAGGGCCAGGGGTGTGACGGCAGGCAGCGTAGGCCGGGGCAGAGTTCCAGGGCGGTGGGGAGAGGACTAGGCCTCAATCCAAGGAGATCCATTTGGTGACCAAGCAGCAGTGACAATAAAAAGGCCCAAATGTCAAAGAATGCCATTTCTGCTACTGAAAGGGAAACATTTGAAAGTGAAACATTTAAAATCAAGTTAAAGTGGGGTATGTTCAAAAATGTCAGAGGCGGTGGTGAACAGCAAGGGCAGGCCGGGGCAGAGTTCCAGGGCCAGGGGTGTGACGGCAGGCAGCGTAGGCCGGGGCAGAGTTCCAGGGCGGTGGGGAGAGGACTAGGCCTCAATCCAAGGAGATCCATTTGGTGACCAAGCAGCAGTGACAATAAAAAGGCCCAAATGTCAAAGAAAGAAGAGGCTGGACGCAGCTGCAGGCTTGAGGGAAGCCGACATGACCGTCCTGGTAGGGAAAGGGTTAATGTTAAGAGGTGAGGGAAAGGTGAAGGAGCTGAAGGAGGGACGGGGAGGAGCTAGGGGGGACGGGGGGGCCGTTACTGCGCTTCCCGCTGTTTCTCGGGTTTAAAGCAGGAGGTGCGTGATCGGATCTGGAAAGATGAATATGTTGAAATTTTTTCTCTCTTGCCGCTGGCTAAATTCAATTTGGATAAGAGCAAGCGGGATGAGAGTAAAAAGGACGAGGAGGAACGGCGGCGGTATAGGCTTATCCCGCAGACGTTCGTTAATTGGTCGCAGGCGTTCGCCATATTGGCTAGTGTGATAGGGGAAAAGGCGCCGGAAAATTGTTCGGCGTTATTTTGTTATTTTGATGCTATTGGGGAGGCTCATAGGGCGTATGGGGGTCAGGCGTGGCTGCGATATGATGAGCAATTCCGTCAGCGGAAGGCGGTTCGGCCGGCGATTCGGTGGGACCAGAAGGATATTGCTCTCTGGTTACGGGTTACGGCTCCGGTTAGGCAGCCCTTTCCCGGGAGCGGTGGCCAGGGAGGCCAGACTAGTCAGAGTGGACCAAGCGGCGGGGGAAAGGCGGGGTTTTGCTGGCAATTCAATGAAGGCCAGTGCAAGTTCGGGGCCACGTGCAAGTTCAAGCACGTGTGCTCCGAGTGTAATGGGGCATCACACGGGGCGGCAAAATGTCTGCGGAAAAAGAGGTCCGGGAACCAGCACGGGGCTGGTCAAGGGGGTGTCGCCGGTGAGGGTGGAAAGGATGGCCCCTTATCTAAATGAGTATCCGGATAGGGCGGCAGCTAAGTTGCTTTATGAAGGGTTTAGTGTTGGTTTTGTTATTCCTCCGCCTCCTTATGAGGTTCCGGTTACGCGGAGAAATTTAAAATCGGCTTACTTGCATGCGGAAGTCGTGTCGGAAAAGTTGTTAAAAGAAGTTTCGTTGGGGCGCATGTCGGGGCCATTTGTGGAGTCGCCGGTGAAAGATTTAGTTGTGTCCCCTTTGGGTATTGTCCCTAAACGCGAGCCCGGAAAGTTTCGTTTGATTCAACATTTATCGTATCCCAAAGGTTCGTCGGTAAATGACGGGATTGATCACGAGTTGTGTTCCGTAGTTTATACCTCATTCGATAAGGCGGTGGGGTTAGTGCGGGCTGCGGGTCCGGGGGCGCTGCTAGCAAAAACCGACATCGAGGCGGCGTTCAGGTTGTTGCCGGTGCATCCAGAAAGCCAACGGCTGTTGGGTTGTTTTTGGAATGGGGCCTTTTACGTGGATCGGTGCCTTCCGATGGGGTGTTCTCTTTCTTGTGCATACTTCGAGGCGTTTAGTAGCTTCGTGGAGTGGGTAACGAGGGGAGTATCCGGGGTCGATTCGTTGATCCATTACTTAGATGATTTTTTGTGCGTTGGCCCGGGGGGTTCGCCGGTTTGCGGTAACTTGCTTCATGCCCTGCAGAAGGTGGCGAGGGATTTTGGGATCCCTTTGGCGCCGGAAAAAACGGAGGGCCCGGTAGCGACGATTTGTTTCTTGGGAATCGAAATTGACTCGGTGGCAATGGAGTGTCGGCTCCCGGCGGATAAGCTGGGTGCTTTGAGGCTGGAGGTGCGACGGGCTTGTAGAAGGAAGAAAATGTCGCTGAGGGAGCTTCAGTCGCTGCTGGGGAAGTTGAATTTCGCCTGCCGGATTATGCCGATGGGGAGGGTGTTTGGTAGAAGGTTGGCGGCGGCAACGGCGGGAGTGCGGGCGCCGCATCATTTTGTGAGGCTCAAGGAGGAGCACCGAGCTGATCTTCAGGTTTGGGATGACTTCTTGGGCCAGTACAATGGTCGCTCGCTATGGATGGCCCCAGCGCAGGATACGAGTGATCTGAATATTTTCACGGATGCGGCTGGGGCGGGTGGCTTTGGAGCTTACGGGGGAGGTCCGTGGTGCGCAGGTCAATGGCCGGCTAGCTGGGTGTCCAGTGGATTGACGCGGAATCTGGCCCTGCTCGAGCTGTTTCCCATCGTGGTGGCGGCTACCATTTGGGGGGACAGGCTCAGGGATAAGAAGGTCCGTTTTTACTGCGACAACATGGGGGTGGTGCTTGCCATTAATAACATCACGGCGTCCTCTCCTCCGGTAGTTCAATTGTTCCGACATTTAGTGTTGGTGTGTTTGTCGCTGAACGCGTGGGTGGTGGCGGTGCATGTCCCGGGTGTACGGAATTGTGTTGCTGATGCTCTTTCTCGCTCGCAGTGGGACCGGTTTCGGCAATTGGCCCCGGGAGCGGAACGTCTCGGTTTGGCGTGTCCGGATCATCTATGGGATCTGGTATCGGTCCCGTAGAGCAGCTGTTACAAAGGTCTTTGGCGCGCACGACGTGGAGGGCTTATGCTGCTTGTTGGAGGCAGTGGGAGGAGTGGGTAAGAGAGTTGGGTGATGTTAATACGGATAGAGACAGGTTGGTGGCACTTTTGTATTGGTTAGGGGATGCCTGGGAGGGGGGGTTTTCAGTAGCGAAGGTGAACCGGTTTATATCCGCGGTGGCGTTTGGGCTTAAGTTGCGGGGCTTGCGGGATGTATCGAAGGAATTTCTGGTATCGCAGGCTTTGAAGGGGTTGCGCAGAGGTAGGGTGGAGGCGGATAGTAGAAGGCCGGTGTCGTTTGCTTTGCTGGGCTTGTTGGGCGGTTCATTGGCATCGGTATGTCGTTCTTCAGATGAAAGGGATTTGTTTCGGTTGGCTTTCTCGTTGGCGTTCTTCGGAGCATTTAGAATAGGTGAGTTGGTGTCGCCAAGTACTAAACAGGCAGGGGGGCTGAGATCTGGGGAGGTGAGCCTTTTTGCAGATCGGTTGGAGGTATGGTTGCGTAGATCAAAAACTGACCAATTAGGGAAGGGAAAACTGATAGTTTTGTTCGCTCTCCCGGGGTCGGTCATGTGCCCAGTAGAGTGCATGCGGGGTTTTTCAAAAAACAGGGGGTCTCCAGATTTGCCTTTGTTACGTCATGTGGACGGGTCGTTCTTGTCCAGGTTTCAGTTTGGAGCTGTTTTTAAAAAATGTTTGACGGCGGTTGGGGTTGCGGCAGGCTCATATTCATCTCATTCCTTCCGGATTGGCGCAGCAACGGAAGCAGGGCGCTGGGGGTTGGATGATGAGGGGGTGAGGCGTATTGGTCGTTGGGAGTCAAAAAGGTTTAAGTCCTATGTCCGCCCCCATATGTTGTAATTTTGTTGTTTATGCTTGCAAATGTTATATGGTGGTGCCTAACTGTGTTTTCCGTTTCAGATTCGCCTCCTTGTCTGGTGTGGTTGATGGGTCATTAGTACGTGCACTGGGGGGCTTTGAGGGCGGACGTCCGCCCGGATGGTCGCCAGTTGCGCATTCCGCGACAGGATGCGGTTGTGCATTGGCTGGGGTTTAGAGGTATGTCGTGGAACAGGGTGTTGGCGGAATTCCAGACATATGTGCGGCTTGATAGGGTTCCGGAGGTTTTAGTGTTGCACGTGGGTGGGAATGACTTAGGAGTCCGCCCTTTTCGTGAGTTGGTGCGGGATATCAAACATGATTTGTTGTGTTTGTGGGTATCTTATCCCAAGTTGGTGGTAGTGTGGTCGGACATAGTCCCAAGGAAGCATTGGCGGTTAGCTAGATCGGTGGAGAGAGTCAATAAGGCTCGGATAAAAGTTAACCGGGCGGTGTCCCGTTTTGTGGCAAAGAACGGGGGCATTTGCGTGAGGCATAGGGATTTGGAGTCAGGATTGGGGAATTTCTGGAGGAGTGACGGGGTTCATCTGACCGAGGTTGGCATTGATATTTGGAGCTTGGCTATAGCAGAAGGCATAGAAAGGGCGGTGGTGGTGTGGAGGAACTCACAGGCTTAAGGTGGTCAAGGCCTGTTTCGCGGTGGCGGGGGGAGTCCTTGAGGCCAGTCAGTACAAAATGGTGGGGGGGTCGCATCGGGGGTATGCGTCCCCCAAAAAAGGTACATGGTTGAAGACTTCATCGGGTGTTATCCCTTTGAAGTGGTCTTCTGGTAGAAGGTATGTCACTTGAAGGCTTCATCGGGTGTTATCCCTTTGAAGTGGACTTCTAGTGGTCGGTATATCACTTGAGGGCTTCAACGGGTGTTATCCCCTTGAAGTGGACTTCTAGTGGTTGGAGCCATCTGCAGAGGTGAACGGTGCTTCCGAGCTGGTTTACGGCTGGAGGTAATTAGTGGTTTGCAGATGGCTAATTCGGTGTGTTCTTGAAAGGAACATCTGAAGGGGCTTCAAGGACTTCCTCTGCTCGGGTTAATGTTAACGTTTAATTGTTATTTATGATTCTGACCCATGTTGGGTCATGTGAATTATTAGGAGGAATTCTCTGGTGGATTCCTAACTAGTTATCCGAATGTTTCGGATTTAAATTGTTTTTATAAAACTGTGAAATTAATAAACGGCTGCTGTGGCCATTTCACATCCAACCTCGGTGTCATGTGTCGTTACTAAATGGGGGTGGGGGATAGTATGGTTTAAGGTTAACACACGACTCTACCTAGGCAGGTCAAGAAGAGGCTGGACGCAGCTGCAGGCTTGAGGGAAGCCGACATGACCGTCCTGGTAGGGAAAGGGTTAATGTTAAGAGGTGAGGGAAAGGTGAAGGAGCTGAAGGAGGGACGGGGAGGAGCTAGGGGGGACGGGGGGGCCGTTACTGCGCTTCCCGCTGTTTCTCGGCATTGAGCCGGAAGCAGCGGGAGGAGTAATACACAAGAAGCAAAGCTCCCACCCTCCCACCCTTGTTTTGTTACTCCTTAGGTCTTCTGTACGTCCGTATATGAGCGTTGTGTTTTATTTTGTGTGTTTATTTAACATGTTTTTCTTTTTTCCGGAGTAGGTTCTGTTGTCATGGCAGCTGGCGGGGGGAGTCCTTGAGGCCAGTCAGTACAAAATGGTGGGGGGGTCGCATCGGGGGTATGCGTCCCCCAAAAAAGGTACATGGTTGAAGACTTCATCGGGTGTTATCCCTTTGAAGTGGTCTTCTGGTAGAAGGTATGTCACTTGAAGGCTTCATCGGGTGTTATCCCTTTGAAGTGGACTTCTAGTGGTCGGTATATCACTTGAGGGCTTCAACGGGTGTTATCCCCTTGAAGTGGACTTCTAGTGGTTGGAGCCATCTGCAGAGGTGAACGGTGCTTCCGAGCTGGTTTACGGCTGGAGGTAATTAGTGGTTTGCAGATGGCTAATTCGGTGTGTTCTTGAAAGGAACATCTGAAGGGGCTTCAAGGACTTCCTCTGCTCGGGTTAATGTTAACGTTTAATTGTTATTTATGATTCTGACCCATGTTGGGTCATGTGAATTATTAGGAGGAATTCTCTGGTGGATTCCTAACTAGTTATCCGAATGTTTCGGATTTAAATTGTTTTTATAAAACTGTGAAATTAATAAACGGCTGCTGTGGCCATTTCACATCCAACCTCGGTGTCATGTGTCGTTACTAAATGGGGGTGGGGGATAGTATGGTTTAAGGTTAACACACGACTCTACCTAGGCAGGTCATGACATTTCTGCTACTGAAAGTGAAACATTTGAAAGTGAAACATTTAAAATCAAGTTAAAGTGGGGTATGTTCAAAAATGTCAGAGGCGGTGGTGAACAGCAAGGGCAGGCCGGGGCAGAGTTCCAGGGCCAGGGGTGTGACGGCAGGCAGCGTAGGCCGGGGCAGAGTTCCAGGGCGGTGGGGAGAGGACTAGGCCTCAATCCAAGGAGATCCATTTGGTGACCAAGCAGCAGTGACAATAAAAAGGCCCAAATGTCAAAGAATGCCATTTCTGCTACTGAAAGGGAAACATTTGAAAGTGAAACATTTAAAATCAAGTTAAAGTGGGGTATGTTCAAAAATGTCAGAGGCGGTAGTGAACAGCAGAGGCAGACCGTGGCACAGTTCCAGGGCCAGAGTGTGACACTGTCCGCCGATAGATAACCCTTTGCACATTATCGTCATCATCATTATCAGCAGCAGTTGCTGTCAGCCAGCTCCAGAGTGTATGAGCGGGGTGTGCTGCCCATTGCAGCCCGGGGCAGAGGAGCCGTATGCAAGCTGTGCATGCCCGGTGGCAACAGTGTATGAGCTCCACAGCGCCAGCGGGGGGGGTCCCACTATGTCCCAAGCCGCCTGACATGTACTTCCGGTCGGCTAGGAGGTGGCATGTCACCTGGGCTGTCAGCCAGCCCCAGAGTGTATGAGCGGCGTGTGCCTGCACCCGTGGGGGGGATACAGGAGCCATGGGGAAGCTGTGCAAGACCGGGGGCAGCCGTGTAGGTGCTCTGCAGTGCCCGCTGTGGACTTCCAGGGCAAGAGCGGTAGGAGCGGCCAACTCATGCCGACCTCCTGGAACTCCCCGTCGGCTTCGCTCGCGGGTCGGTCCCGCTGATTTTTCTACCTTCATAATAAAAAAATCTTTTTTTTTTTATGCCATTTTCGGAAGCCTCAAGCCCACCTGGAGTTGCACGAGCAAGGCCACGTCGGCGTCTCCTTCCGAAAGCGGCCGGGAGCCAGTTCCGAGTATGAGCGGCGTGTGCCTGCCTTTTGCACCCGTGGGGGGATAGAGGGGCCCCTGGGGAGCTTGTACATGCCGGCAGCTTCCTTGTGGGAGCTCCACAGCGCCCGCGGCGAGTCCCGTTGTGTCCAGCCGGCTGACAAGCACTTCCGGTCCGCGAAGGATGCATGTCAGCGGCGGTGTGCCCGCTCCGGGTATGAGCGGCGTGTGCCTGCCTATGGCATCCTTGGGGGGATAGAGGAGCCATGGGGAAGCCGTGCCAGCCCGGTTGCAGCCGTGTATGAGCTCCTCAGCGCCAGCCTCGGAGTTTGAGGGCTTTAGCGGTATGCACGGCCAACTCATGCCGACCTCCTGGAACTCCCCGTCGGCTTCGCTCGCGGGTCGGTCCCGCTGATTTTTCTACCTTCATAATAAAAAAATCTTTTTTTTTTTATGGCATTTTCGGAAGCCTCAAGCCCACCTGGAGTTGCACGAGCAAGGCCACGTCGGCGTCTCCTTCCGAAAGCGGCCGGGAGCCAGTTCCGAGTATGAGCGGTGTGTGCCTGCCTTTTGCACCCGTGGGGGAATAGAGGAGCCATGGGGAAGCTGTGCATGCCCAAGCTTCAAACTGTCACCATGTCAACAGACATGGTGACAGTGTCCCGATCGCAAAGCAGGATTCAAACAGGACCAATCAGAGTGGTCCCTGTGCCGGAAACGAGCTGTGATTGGTCAGTACTGACAGGCCAATCACAGCGCAGTAGCAGTGGTGCCTGCCTATTGCACCCGTGGGGGGGATAGAGGAGCCATGGGGAAGCTGTGCATGCCCAAGCTTCAAACAGTACAGGCTGGACCCGGCAGAATGCCATAGGGGGAGGCCACCATGATCAGGGATGTTAGGAAGGGAAGGAGTTAAGGAGTTAGGGGTGTGTTTAGGAGGGGGCGGATGTGAGGGGGGGCGAGGTCAGTTTACTTAAGGGTAGGAGAGGGAAAGGCGTCGCCATCTTTAGTAACAGCACAGGGAAGCTTGCAGCAGCACAGGGAAGCTGGTGATCTTTAGTTAACAGCACAGGGAAGATTGCAGCAGCACAGGGAAGTTTGTCCAGTACTTTATAATGGATGCACTACTTACCCAGCTCCGTGTTTGGATCTGGGGCGCGCTCTCCTCCCCGGCGGCGGTCACGTCGCACGAGGCCTCCGGAGAGGTTGAGCCCGGAAGTGATGCCACGAGCCAGGCGCAGGGTAAGGAGCCCCACGAGGGACCCTCCAGGCCGGGCCCCTCGCTCGGCTGCCGTGAGCAGGATGGCCTGGTCTGAGAGGAATCCTGGAAGCCGGCCTGGCTCAGCGGAGGTGGTAGGGCAGGCACCCATGCATCCGGGACCTCCCTCTGCCTCCAGACGACGGGACCCAGGACTTGCGGTGGGCCGTGCTGGCGATGCTCCAGTCGGGCGGCCCACCTGTACCCAGGATGGTGCAACCAATTCCAGGCGTGTGCCACGGTCGGTGGTGACACGGCGGGCAGGAGGGCGGCTACCTGCGGGCCGCGGGGTGGTCGAGCCTCCCCAACAGACGGGCGGAGAGGCCCAGTTCATTGGCGCAGTTAAGGAGCGCTCCATCAGAAGGTCGGGGATGTCATGCGTGCGGCGCTTGTCCTGGCCCGTCTGGGCAGGATGAAGTGGACGACCGTGAGTTCGGTGACCAAGAGGGACGTCTGGATGGATCCTTCGCCCCGGCTGGTGGGGACACAGCACCTGCGCAGCCCGGTGAGTCGCTGTCTCCTACTTTTTCATTGCCTGCTGTATTTCGGTCCCCAGGGGTAGGGGGTGGGGGTTCACTTTTGCCTACGGGATTGCCGGGGTGTAGCGGGGGGATTACAGGAAGTACGGGTGGTGGGGGTGAGATTCATGAATTGTTGTGTTGTGTGCGTGACCTTTTGGCGCGATGCGGAGGGGGGGCGGTAGGTTCCCCGTCCCCGGTTGCAGCTTGGGTGGGGCCGTCAGGGCCTGCAGTGGTGGATAGCACGCTATGGGGAGCTGGGGTGGTGTCTAGGGAATCGGGCGTGGCAGTGTCGGTGCAGACAGAAAAGGATGTGGCAGTGGATGAGGTGCGGTTGGATGATAAGGCGAAGGGCGAGGTCTATGTTTGTTTTGAGGGCCCATTGGGGGCGCATCTGAAACCGGAAGTAAGGGAAAAGATATGGAGGGATGAATATGTGGAAATTTTTTCATTGTTGCCGTTGGAGAAGTTCAATTTAGATAAAGGGAAGTGGTTGGAAAGCAAGAAGGAGAAGGAGGAAAAACGTCGGTATCGATTGATTCCCCAAACTTTTGTTAATTGGTTGCAGGCGTTTGCTATTTTGGCAAGCGTAATTGGACAGAAGACGCCGGAGCATTGTTCCGGCCTCTTCTGTTATATGGATGCTATCGGAGAGGCTCATCGAGTTTACGGCGGGCAGACTATGATGAGCAGTTCCGGCAGCGGAAGGCAGTGAGACCTGACATTAGGTGGGATAACAAAGACATAGGGTTATGGTTGCGGGTCATGGCTCCAGTGCGTTTTGGCCAGTCCTTTCAAGGGGGTGGGGCCGGGGTGGCCGGCCCCTCATTGCCTTCGGGGGGGGGAGCAGGGGGGACAGGAGGAAAATCCGGGTTCTGCTGGCAGTTTAATGAGGGCCAGTGTAAGTTCGGATCGGGTTGTAAGTTCAAACATAGCTGCTCCTCCTGCGGGGGGATCTCTCACGGAGCGGTTAAATGTTTTCGGAAGGGAAAAGGACGAGGGGCCGGGGGCGCTAGTCAAGGGCCGGACACCGGTGAGGTGGGAAGACATGGAGCCCTTTCTAAATAGGTACCCTGATAGGTCCAGGGCAAGTTTGTTGTTGGATGGTTTGCGGGTTGGTTTCCGGAACCCTGCCCCTGCTCACAAGGTGCCGTTTACCTTGCGTAGTTTGCGTTCAGCGTTGCAGTATCCAGGGGTAGTAGGGGATAAGTTGCGGAAGGAGGTGGAGTTGGGGCGCATGGCAGGTCCGTTTGAGAGTTGCCCTTTACCGGAGCTGGTGGTGTCACCACTGGGGGTGGTGCCTAAGAAGGAGCCGAATAAGTTTAGGCTCATACATCATTTATCTTACCCGAGGGGGCGATCGGTTAATGATGGGATTTCTCCAGAACTTTGCTCGGTGGCTTACACGTCGTTTGATGCGGCAGTTGCGTGGGTGCGCCGCTATGGTGTGGGTGCATTAATGGCAAAAACGGATATTGAGTCGGCCTTTCGCCTCCTCCCTGTGCATCCTGACAGCATACGGCTGTTAGGATGTTATTGGGACGGGGCTTATTTTGTGGATCGCTGCCTCCCTATGGGGTGTTCTATTTCCTGTGCCTATTTTGAGGCTTTTAGTTCTTTCCTGGAGTGGGTGGTTTGCGATGTTGCGGGGGTCTCGACGGTCATACATTACTTGGATGATTTCCTGTGTGTTGGTCCAGGCGGGTCTTCGGTTGGTGCTACGTTGTTGAACATGATAGAGTGGGTGGCAAAGAGGTTCGGTGTGCCTTTGGCCCAGGACAAAACGGAAGGACCTAGCTCCTGTCTGGTCTTTTTAGGAATCACCATTGATTCTTTGAGGATGGAGTGTCGGCTCCCGCAAGATAAATTGGTAGCGTTACGGGCGGAGGTGGACCGGGCTAGACATTTGCGTAAGATCACGTTACGTGCATTACAGTCATTATTGGGTAAGCTTAACTTTGCTTGCAGGATTATGCCCATGGGCCGGATTTTCAGCAGGCGGCTGTCGGGAGCGACGGCTGGGGTGACAGCCCCTCATCATTTCATTCGTCTGACACAGGCGCTGAGGGCAGATTTGGCAGTTTGGTTTGAGTTTTTGCATCGTTATAATGGGAGGTCCTTGATCATGGCCCCGGTGGTTGACAGCGTAGATTGGGAGCTGTTTACAGATGCTGCGGGGGGCGTGGGATTTGGGGCTTACTGCAAGGGTCAGTGGTGCGCGGCGCGGTGGCCTGAGGAATGGGCGGAGTTGGGTTTGGTGAAGAACCTGGCATTCCTAGAGCTGTTTCCCATAGTAGTGGCGGTGGAAATTTGGAGTGAGAGGTTTCGGGACAGCAAGGTACGGTTCCATTGTGACAACTTGGGCGTGGTGGGGGCTATTAACAACGTGTCAGCGTCATCCCCCCCGGTCGTCCGGCTGTTGAGGCACCTGGTTTTACGTTGCTTGTCTTTGAACGCTTGGGTTGTGGCGGTTCATGTGCCAGGGATCAAAAATGACATCGCAGATTCTCTTTCTCGCTTGCAGTGGGAGCGGTTCAGGATGGTGGCTCCGGACGCGGAGGAGGACGGGATCGCTTGCCTGGAATGGTTGTGGGGGCTGGGTTACGAGCCGCAGGAGGTTTGATTCAGGCTTCGCTTGCGCAGGGTACTTGGGCTGCTTATGATTCGGCGTGGCGGGAGTGGGAGAGTTGGTTGGCAGTTCTGGAGGGTGTAGTGACGGATGATGATCGGGTGGTGGCGTTGTTAGTCTTTCTGGGGCAAGTCTCTATCGCGGGCTGGTCAGTGTCCAAGGTAAATCGTTTTGTGGCAGCCCTGGCTTTTGGTTTTAAGGTCCGGGGGTACACAGATGTTACAAAAAGTTTTTTGGTTGGCCAGGCCCTGAGGGGGTACAGGAGAGGGAGGATGTTGCCGGATCGGCGGCGCCCTGTCTCGTTTATGTTGTTGGAACAGTTGTGGGGGGTGTTGTGTGACATTTGTTTTTCCAGCTACGAGGTGACCCTGTATAGGTTGGCATTCTCGTGGGCATTTTTTGGGGCCCTGAGGGTCGGGGAGCTGGTGGCTCCCAGCACAAGGAGACCTGGGGGGTTGAGAATGGAAGATGTGTTGGTAACGGATCGGAGTGTGGAATTCTGGATCCGGCGGTCTAAGACGGATCAAGGGGGTCGGGGCAAGAGAGTGGTGTTGGGGGTGGCCAAGGGGGTCAGGATGTGCCCAGTCGCCTGCTTTGCGGGGTTCAGAGAGGTCTCAACGGTGCGTAGGGGACAGTTGTTGTGTCATGAGGATGGGTCCTTTATGTCCCGGTATCAGTTTACGTGGGTTTTTCGTAGGTGTCTGCGGAAGTTGGGACTGGAGGAGGCGTTGTTTTCCCCCCATTCTTTTCGGATTGGGGCAGCGACGGAGGCGGTGGCATGGGGGTTGGGTGAGGAAGTGGTAAAGCAGATAGGTCGATGGGATTCCCGCCGCTTCCAGCTGTATGTGCGCCCTCAGTTTATATGATAGTCCAGTCGTAATCCCTCCTTCTCTACACTCCCTCCAGGTCCCCTCATCGTTTTTCTCTCCTCCTCCATGTTTCGCTTGCATCCTTACTCGTTTTGTTAATCAGTGGTTTTATTTTTCAGGACCAGCGGGGCGATTGGTGTGGATCGTCGGGCATTCCTACGTTCATTGGGGGGCGGAGCGGGCGGATGTTCGTCCAGACGGGCGGCAGTTGGGTTTTCGGCGGGAGGATGTAGTCGTGCGGTGGCTGGGGAGTAGGGGGATGCTGTGGAGTCGGGTGTTGCCGGACGTGCATCGGTTTGCGCTGATGGACAGGGCCCCGGATGTCTTGGTGTTGCATGTCGGGGGTAACGATTTGGGTAGTCGTCCTTTTCGGGAATTGATCAGGGATATAAAATACGATCTACTCAGGTTATGGTCCGGCTATTAAGGTGGTGTGGTCAGAGATTGTCCCGCGGAAGGTTTGGCGGCATGCTAGATCGGTGCAGCGGTTGAATAAAGCCAGGGTTAAGGTTAATCGGGCAGTTTCGGGTTTCGTGGTGAGAAACGGGGGGGGTCTTCGTGCGTCATTATGACTTCGAGGATGGCCAGGGTAATTATTGGCTAGGTGATGGTGTGTACCTGATGGCCGTGGGGATCGACCTGTGGACTCTGCGCCTGCAGGAAGGTATCGAAAGGGCCCTCTCGTTGGGTGGGGGCTCGCATACTTAAAGGTGTCTAAGTATGTTCGTGTGGCGGATTGGGGGTCCTTGGAGTTGGTGGTAAATTACTGTGGGGGGGGGATTCATAGGGGGTATGGTCCCTCCCCAATTTATTATGGTTGGTAGTCTGCTCAATTTGGGCTCCTGCTGGGTGGTGTCCCGAGGAGTGGTCAATTTGGGCTCCTGCTGGGTGGTGTCCCGAGGAGTGGTCAATTTGGGCTCCCGCTGGGTGGTGTCCCGGGGAGTGGTTGCGGTTGAGGTCAGCCAACTGCAGGTATAACGGTGCCCCTGAGCCAGTAGGGTGACGGCTGGGAGAAAAATACTATGCAGGTGGGCTGTTTCGTGACAGACTTTTGTAGCTCCAAGGACTCCCCTTCCATTGTTATTATTATTTGTAAATTGGTGTTCTTGATGTTTGTTTGTAAATAAAATGGCTGCTGTGGCCAAATTTATCCAACCCAAGTGTCTGAGTCTTATTAGAGGGACAGGGGGTTTGGAAAAAGGTATGGCCATTAATGGGGAAGGTGAGTAGGTGAAGCCACTTCCCCCCGGTAGGAGTGTACGCACTCTACAGTCCCCTGATCAAGTACAGGCTGGACCCGGCAGAATGCCATAGGGGGAGGCCACCATGATCAGGGATGTTAGGAAGGGAAGGAGTTAAGGAGTTAGGGGTGTGTTTAGGAGGGGGCGGATGTGAGGGGGGGCGAGGTCAGTTTACTTAAGGGTAGGAGAGGGAAAGGCGTCGCCATCTTTAGTAACAGCACAGGGAAGCTTGTCCCACCCTCCCTCCCAAAATGATGTGTTCATCTGTGTGACTATTTTGGTATTTCGCTTTGTTGCTCGTTGTTTTTGTTTTTCCGCAGGTACCGGAGGATGCTGTGGAACAGTTTTGCAATGTCGCAGCAGTTGTATGGCGGATTGGGGGTCCTTGGAGTTGGTGGTAAATTACTGTGGGGGGGGGATTCATAGGGGGTATGGTCCCTCCCCAATTTATTATGGTTGGTAGTCTGCTCAATTTGGGCTCCTGCTGGGTGGTGTCCCGAGGAGTGGTCAATTTGGGCTCCTGCTGGGTGGTGTCCCGAGGAGTGGTCAATTTGGGCTCCCGCTGGGTGGTGTCCCGGGGAGTGGTTGCGGTTGAGGTCAGCCAACTGCAGGTATAACGGTGCCCCTGAGCCAGTAGGGTGACGGCTGGGAGAAAAATACTATGCAGGTGGGCTGTTTCGTGACAGACTTTTGTAGCTCCAAGGACTCCCCTTCCATTGTTATTATTATTTGTAAATTGGTGTTCTTGATGTTTGTTTGTAAATAAAATGGCTGCTGTGGCCAAATTTATCCAACCCAAGTGTCTGAGTCTTATTAGAGGGACAGGGGGTTTGGAAAAAGGTATGGCCATTAATGGGGAAGGTGAGTAGGTGAAGCCACTTCCCCCCGGTAGGAGTGTACGCACTCTACAGTCCCCTGATCATGTCACCATGTCAACAGACATGGTGACAGCGTCCCGATCACAAAGCAGGATTCAAACAGGACCAATCAGAGTGGTCCCTGTGCCGGAAACGAGCTGTGATTGGTCAGTACTGACAGGCCAATCACAGCGCAGGAGCCGTGGTTTGCCGGCATCTCCGTCTCTGACAAGCTCTTTCCTGTCAGAGAGCTTGTGAGAGACGGAGACAGGAATAAATACAGTGCGTAAGTTAAAAAAAACCAGCGATCTGCCGCTTTTCTGCCCTTTTGTGCCCACTAACCTGTTTTTAGTTAGTTAGGTAGCACAAGTTTTTCAGTATGGCCAAAAGAGTCTTTTTAGCCGAGGAAGCATCTGCAATGCTGTGTTCCGACACGGACAGCGCAAGTGAAGGTGAGGAGCAGTTCGTGCTTCCATCTTCCTCTGCATCCAGTGACTCTGAATCTGCACCCCCCAGTCGGCGTAGAAGAGCCGTAGTTCCTGATCTGCCTGAGCTGACCTGGGAAGCTGCAGAGAATTATACCCCCCAGGTGCCTGAGTTTACAGCCCGCTCAGGCATTCAAATTGAAATGACGGGTTTCAGCCCCATTGATTATTTTAACCTTTTTTTTTCAGACTCCCTTTTAGCGTTAATGGTCCAGCAGACCAACATCTATGCGGAACAATTTATCGCCCAGAACCCTGACTCTTATTATGGGAGAAGCCAAAATTGGACCCCCACAAACCTAGTGGAATTGCGGAAGTTTTGGGGCATATTTTTAAGTTTTGGCCTAATAAAAAAGCCTAGGATTAGAGACTATTGGTCCCTTGATATTTTATATAACACCCCCATTTACCGCACAGTAATGCCAAGGAAGCGCTTCGAAGCCATCCTGAAATTCCTTCATTACAATGATAATAGCCAGTGCCCACCCCCACAGGACCCAAATTTTGATAGGCTATATAAAATACGACCATTGATTGCCCACTACTCCCAAATTTTTTCCCACGTTTATACCCCCCAGCAAAATATTTCGGTAGATGAATCCCTAGTCAGCTTCAAGGGTAGACTGCACTTCAGGCAGTATCTACCCAATAAAAGAGCCCGGTACGGCATAAAGCTCTACAAGCTGTGCGAAAGTGCCACCGGTTACACCTACTCCTTTAGGGTCTATGAGGGAAAAGACTCCCATATAGATCCCCCAGAATGCCCCCCTTTCCTTGGAATTAGTGGAAAGATCGTATGGGATCTTATCCATCCTTTACTTGGGAAAGGCTATCATCTTTATCTGGACAACTTTTATAACAGTGTCCCCTTAGTAAAAGTTCTCTTGTCCAGATCCACCTTGGCATGCGGAACAATCCGCAAAAATAAGAAGGGCCTCCCCAAAACATTGCTGGGTCAGATCCTAAAATTAGGAGAGAGCAAAGCTTTCTGCTGCGACAATCTGCTCCTCCTAAAGTATAAGGATAAAAGGGACGTCCTTATACTGACCAGCATACACGACAGCAGATGCAGCCTAGTCCCTGTACGTGGATCCACTTCCCAAGTCCCAAAACCATATTGTGTACAGGAGTACAACAAGTATATGGGTGGCGTTGACCTGTCCGACCAGGTTATAAAACCATACAACGCCATGCGCAAGACCAGAGTATGGTATAAGAAGCTGTCTGTGCATCTTACACAGATGGCTTTATACAACGCCTTTGTCCTCTATAGATATGCCAGCAGTGGAGGTACGTTCCTGCAATTTCAGGAAAAGGTCATAAAGTCCCTGATGTTTGGTAACCAGGAAGAAGAGGGCAGTTCATCTGGCTCTTCCGTCAGTAGGATAATTCCCGGCCAGCATTTCCCGACAGAAATCCCCCCCACTGAAAAAAAAAAGAAGCCCCAAAAAAAATGCTGTGTGTGTGCCAAGCGAGGCATTCGTAAGGACACCACATACCATTGTGAGACATGTCCCACAAATCCCGGCCTGTGCATGAACCAATGTTTCAAAATATATCATACCTCCTTGGATTTTTAATTTATTTATTCATTATTCACCTTTTCTGTCTCCCATACTGGCCATGACCAATTATTAATTTTTCTACTGACCAGCCCCATTTAAAATTTGATCATTTAAAAATTGTAAAAAAAAACCACCTAAAACAAAACTAAAAATTCTCACTATACCCCTAGATAATTTCCTCAATGGGTGTAGTTTCCGAAATGGGGTCACTTGTGGGGGGTTTCCACTGTTTAGTCCCCTCAGGGGCTTTGTAAATGTGACAAGGCCTCTCAAACCATTCCTGCTAAATGTGATCTCCCAAAGCCAAATGGCACTCCATCCCTTCTAAGCCATGCCCTGTGTTCAAATATCCGTTTATTACCACATGTGGGGTATTGTTTTACTCGGGAGACATTGCTTTACAAATTTTACGGTGCTTTTTCTCCTTCAGTCCTTGTGGAAATGAGAAAAAAAATGGCTAAACCTAAATTTTCTTTGAATAAATGTTGATTTTAATTTTCACGGCCTAATTCCAATAAATTCTGTAAAAAACCTGTGCGGTCAAAATGCTTACCATACCCCTAGATAATTTCCTTGAGGTGTCTAGTTTCCCAGATGGGGTCACTTGTGGGGGGTTTCCACTGTTTAGTCCCCTCAGGGGCTTTGTAAATGTGACAAGGCCTCTCAAACCATTCCTGCTAAATGTGATCTCCCAAAGCCAAATGGCACTCCATCCCTTCTAAGCCATGCCCTGTGTTCAAATATCCGTTTATTACCACATGTGGGGTATTGTTTTACTCGGGAGACATTGCTTTACAAATTTTACGGTGCTTTTTCTCCTTCAGTCCTTGTGGAAATGAGAAAAAAAATGGCTAAACCTAAATTTTCTTTGAATAAATGTTGATTTTAATTTTCACGGCCTACTTCCAATAAATTCTGTAAAAAACCTGTGCGGTCAAAATGCTCACCATACCCCTAGATAATTTCCTTGAGGTGTCTAGTTTCCCAGATGGGGTCACTTTTGGGGGATTTGTACTGTTTTGTCACTGCAAGAGCCCTTCTAACAAAATAAGGCCCCAAAATCCACTAGGTGTTCCTTTGCTTCTGAGGCCTGTGCTTCATTCCAGTAGCACGCTACGACCACATGTGGGATATTTCCTAAAACTGCAGAGACTGGGCAACAAATATTGAGTTGAATTTCTGTGCTAAAACCTTCTGTGTAATAAAAAAATAGTATTAAAAATTTATTTCTGCCAATAAATATGAAATTTGTAAATTCCACCTCTACTTTGCTTTAATTCCTGTGAAATGTGTAAAGGGTTAAGACATTTTCTAAATGCTGTTTTGAATACTTTGAGGGGTGAAGTTTTTAAAATGGGGTGACTTTTTGGGGGTTTCTAATATATAAGGCCCTCAAAGCCACTTCACAACTGAACTGGCCCCTGTAAAAATGGCCTTTTGACATTTTCTTGAAAATGTGAGAAATTGCTGCTAAAGTTGTAGGCCTTGTGATGTCATAGAAAAATAAAAGGATGTTCAAAAAACGATGCCAATCTAAAGTAGACATATGGGTGATGTTAATTAGCAACCATTTTGTGTGGTATAACTGCCTGTCTTACAAGCAGATACATTTAAATTGAGAAAAATGCTAATTTTTGCAATTTTTCGCTAATTTTCGGTGTTATTCACAATTAAATATAGAACATATCGAGCAAATTTTGCTAGTAACTTAAAGTGCAATGTGTCACGAGAAAACAATCTCAGAATCGCTTGGATAGGTGAAAGCATTCCAGAGTTATTACCACATAAAGTGAACATGTCAGATTTGAAAAATGAGGCTCTGTCAGGAAGGTCAAAAGTGGCTAGGGCGGGAAGGGGTTAACCTAGTTCGGTCCCCACCGTTACAGTCGGATGTCAGCTGTAAGATACAGCTGAGATCCGGTGATGATGGCACCGACTCAGCTTCTGAGCCGGTGCCAAACATTGTACGTCATTTTGCGTGAAGTCAATGCTTTCCAGGACGTACATATACGTCCAATGGCGGGAAGGGGTTAATAATGACTAAAATTGTTTTTTTTTAAAAAAATTATATTGCACCCATGGGGGGGATAGAGGAGCCATGGGGAAGCTGTGCAAGACCGGGGACAGCCGTGTACGAGCTCCGCAGCGCCCGTTGCAGACTTCCAGGTTTCGAGCGGTAGACGCGGCCACCTCATGCCGACCTCCTAGAAGTCCCCGTCGGCCTCGCTCGCGGGTCGGTCCCGCTGATTTTTCTACCTTCTTAACCCCTTCCCGCCATTGGACGTATATGTACGTCCTGGAAAGCATTGACTTCACGCAAAATGACGTACAATGTTTGGCACCGGCTCAGAAGCTGAGTCGGTGCCATCATCACCGGATCTCAGCTGTATCTTACAGCTGACATCCGACTGTAACGGTGGGGACCGAACTAGGTTAATAATGACTAAAATTGTTTTTTTTTAAAAAAATTATATTGCACCCATGGGGGGGATAGAGGAGCCATGGGGAAGCTGTGCAAGACCGGGGACAGCCGTGTACGAGCTCCGCAGCGCCCGTTGCAGACTTCCAGGTTTCGAGCGGTAGACGCGGCCACCTCATGCCGACCTCCTAGAAGTCCCCGTCGGCCTCGCTCGCGGGTCGGTCCCGCTGATTTTTCTACCTTCTTAATAAAAAAATCTTTTTTTTTTTATGGCATTTTCGGAAGCCCCAAGCCCACCTGGAGTTGCACGAGCAAGGCCACGTCGGCGACTCCTTCCGAAAGCGGCCGGGAGCCAGCTCCGTGTATGAGCGGTGTGTGCCTGCCTATTGCAGCCGTGGAGGGATAGAGGAGCCATGGGGAAGCTGTGCCAGCCCGGGGGCAGCCCTGTAGGAGCTCCACAGCGCCCGCGGCGAGTCCCGCCGTGTCCACCCGGCTGCCAAGCACTTCCTGTCCGCGAGTGATGCATGACAGCGGCCGGGAGCCAGCTCCGCCTATTAGCGGCGGTGTGCCTGCCTTCTGCACCCGTGGGGGGATAGAGGGGCCCCGTGGGAGCTGCTGCATGCCGGCAGCTTCCTTGTGGGAGCTCCACAGCGCCCGCGGTCCTCGGCGGACTTCCAGGGCAAGAGCGGTATGAGCGGCCACCTCATGCCGACCTCCTGGAAGTCCCCGTCGGCTTAGCTCGCGGGTCGGTCCCGCTGGTTTTTTTTTTACCTTCTTAATAAAAAAATCTTTTTTTTTTTATGGTACTTTCGGAAGCCTCAAGCCCACCTGCAGTTGCACGAGCAAGGCCACCTCGGTGACTCCTACCGAAAGCGGCCGGGAGCCATCTCCGTGTACGAGCGGCGTGTGCCTGCCTATTGCACCTGTGGGGGGATAGAGGAGCTTTGGGGAAGCTGTGCCAGCCCGGGGGCAGCCCTGTAGGAGCTCCACAGCGCCCGCGGCGAGTCCCGCCGTGTCCACCCGGCTGCCAAGCACTTCCGGTCCGCGAGTGATGCATGACAGCGGCCGGGAGCCAGCTCCGCCTATTAGCGGCGGTGTGCCTGCCTTCTGCACCCGTGGGGGGATAGAGGGGCCCCGTGGGAGCTGCTGCATGCCGGCAGCTTCCTTGTGGGAGCTCCACAGCGCCCGCGGTCCTCGGCGGACTTCCAGGGCAAGAGCGGTATGAGCGGCCACCTCATGCCGACCTCCTGGAAGTCCCCGTCGGCTTAGCTCGCGGGTCGGTCCCGCTGGTTTTTTTTTTACCTTCTTAATAAAAAAATCTTTTTTTTTTTATGGTACTTTCGGAAGCCTCAAGCCCACCTGCAGTTGCACGAGCAAGGCCACCTCGGTGACTCCTACCGAAAGCGGCCGGGAGCCATCTCCGTGTACGAGCGGCGTGTGCCTGCCTATTGCACCTGTGGGGGGATAGAGGAGCTTTGGGGAAGCTGTGCCAGCCCGGGGGCAGCCCTGTAGGAGCTCCACAGCGCCCGCGGCGAGTCCCGCCGTGTCCACCCGGCTGCCAAGCACTTCCGGTCCGCGAGTGATGCATGACAGCGGCCGGGAGCCAGCTCCGCCTATTAGCGGCGGTGTGCCTGCCTTCTGCACCCGTGGGGGGATAGAGGGGCCCCGTGGGAGCTGCTGCATGCCGGCAGCTTCCTTGTGGGAGCTCCACAGCGCCCGCGGTCCTCGGCGGACTTCCAGGGCAAGAGCGGTATGAGCGGCCACCTCATGCCGACCTCCTGGAAGTCCCCGTCGGCTTAGCTCGCGGGTCGGTCCCGCTGTTTTTTTTTTTACCTTCTTAATAAAAAAATCTTTTTTTTTTTATGGTACTTTCGGAAGCCTCAAGCCCACCTGCAGTTGCACGAGCAAGGCCACCTCGGTGACTCCTACCGAAAGCGGCCGGGAGCCATCTCCGTGTACGAGCGGCGTGTGCGGCGTGTGCCTGCCTATTGCACCCGTGGGGGGATAGAGGAGCTTAGGGGAAGCTGTGCCAGCCCGGGGGCAGCCCTGTAGGAGCTCCACAGCGCCCGCGGCGAGTCCCGCCGTGTCCACCCGGCTGCCAAGCACTTCCGGTCCGCGAGTGATGCATGACAGCGGCCGGGAGCCAGCTCCGCCTATTAGCTGCGGTGTGCCTGCCTTCTGCACCCGTGGGGGGATAGAGGGGCCCCGTGGGAGCTGCTGCATGCCGGCAGCTTCCTTGTGGGAGCTCCACAGCGCCCGCGGTCCTCGGCGGACTTCCAGGGCAAGAGCGGTATGAGCGGCCACCTCATGCCGACCTCCTGGAAGTCCCCGTCGGCTTAGCTCGCGGGTCGGTCCCGCTGTTTTTTTTTTTACCTTCTTAATAAAAAAATCTTTTTTTTTTTATGGTACTTTCAGAAGCCTCAAGCCCACCTGCAGTTGCACGAGCAAGGCCACCTCGGTGACTCCTACCGAAAGCGGCCGGGAGCCATCTCCGTGTACGAGCGGCGTGTGCGGCGTGTGCCTGCCTATTGCACCTGTGGGGGGATAGAGGAGCTTTGGGGAAGCTGTGCCAGCCCGGGGGCAGCCCTGTAGGAGCTCCACAGCGCCCGCGGCGAGTCCCGCCGTGTCCACCCGGCTGCCAAGCACTTCCGGTCCGCGAGTGATGCATGACAGCGGCCGGGAGCCAGCTCCGCCTATTAGCGGCGGTGTGCCTGCCTTCTGCACCCGTGGGGGGATAGAGGGGCCCCGTGGGAGCTGCTGCATGCCGGCAGCTTCCTTGTGGGAGCTGGGCATCGGCCGCGGCGAGTCCCGTAGTTCACCCGCCCGACAAGCACTTCCGGCCCGCGGCGGACTTCCAGGGCTCAAGCGGTAGGCGCGGCCACCTCATGCCGACCTCCTGGAACTCCCCCTCGGCCTCGCTCGCGTGTCTGTCTTCATTCACGTTTTGGAGAAAAAACCCTATGAGGTTTTTATTTTGGCCTTCAGCCAAGCAGCAGTTCCAGGAGGCCGGGCATTTTGGCACCTCCCACCGGTGTAATTGGCGAGGTGACACTTTTAGGGGTGTGAATATCTCCTACGCCTGAAATACTGTGAGAGGGAGAACTTGCTCCGCCTCCCAAGTCCAACACTTCCAGGACGAGAGGAGGGCGGGAGGCGTTCCCTGCTTAGGCCGAATGCTGCTTCCACGGCGATAGCGGCACCAAGCCGCCCTCTCACGCCGCTGCCCTGGATGTCCCCGTCGGCCTCGCTCGCTGGTCGGGTCCGGTGTTTTTTGACCTTCTTAATAAAAAATTATTTTTTTTTTATGTTATTTCCTGAAGCCCCAAGCCCACCTGCAGTTGCACGAGCAAGGCCACCTCGGCAACTCCTACCGAAAGCCGTGAACGAGGAAGTACAAACGGGAGCTGCTCCCGTTCCAAGCCGAGAAGGACTTCCATGGTGTGACCGGTAGGTAGTGGCACCTCCTGCCGTCCTCCTGGAAGTCCCCGTCGGCCTGGCTCACGGCTCGGTCCCGCTGTGTGTTTTACCTTCATAATAAAAAACACTTTTTTTTTTTATGGTATTTTCTGAAGTCCCAAGCCGACCTGCAGTTGCAGGAGCTCGGCCACCTCGGCAACTCCTACCGAAAGCCGTGAACGAGGAAGTACAAACGGGAGCTGCTCCCGTTCCAAGCCGAGAAGGACTTCCATGGTGTGACCGGTAGGTAGTGGCACCTCCTGCCGTCCTCCTGGAAGTCCCCGTCGGCCTCGCTCGCAGGTCTGTCTTCATTGACGTTTTGGAGAAAAAACCCTATGAAGTTTTTATTTTGGGCCTCAGCCGGGCAGCAGTTCCATGAGCCCGGGTACTTTGGCACCTTACCCCGGTGTATTTGAGGTGGTGACACTTTTAGGGGTGTGAATATCTCCTTCACCTGAAATCCTGTGAGAGGGCATCTAGGTTTTGAGTTCCAAGTCCCAACGGTTCTTCCTAGCGGGAAGTCCTAACCGTTCCTGGCCGAGAGTGACTTCCAGGGTTTGAGCAATAGGTACCGGCCCGCCCTCTCACGGTGCCTCCTGGAAGTCCCCGTCGGCCTCGTTCGCTGGTCGGTCCGCTGCACCTTAACTTCCATGAAAGAACTTTGGTGCATTCTTTCTGGAGTCCCAGGCCGACCAGCAGTTGCAGGAGCTCGGCCAGCCCTGTGACTCCAACCGAGTACCATGAAGGAGGACGTGCTGCACGTTCTTGCGGGAGCTGCACCTGGTCCAACCCGAGAAGGACTTCCATGGTGTGACCGGTATGTAGTGGCACATCATGCTGGCCTCCTGGAAGTTCCCGTCGGCCTTGCTCGCTGGTCGGTCCGCTGCACCTGAACTTCCACGAAAGAACTTTGATGCATTCTTTCTGGAGTCCCAGGCCGACCAGCAGTTGCAGGAGCTCGGCCACCTTGGCGACTCCAACCGAACACCTTGAAGGAGGACGTGCTGCACGTTCTAGCGGGAGCTGCACCTGGTCCAACCCGAGAATGACTTCCATGGTGTGACCGGTATGTAGTGGCACGTCATGCCGGCCCCCTGGAAGTCCCCGTCGGCCTCGCTGGCAGGTCTGTCTTCATTGACGTTTTGGAGGAAAAACCCTACGAGGTTTTTATTTTGGGCCTCAGCCGGGCAGCAGTTCCAGGAGCCCGGGTACTTTGGCACCTTACCCCGGTGTATTTGAGGTGGTGACACTTTTAGGGGTGTGAATATCTCCTTCACCTGAAATCCTGTGAGAGGGCATTTAGGTTTTGAGTTCCAAGTCCCAACGGTTCTTCCTAGCGGGAAGTCCTAACCGTTCGTGGCCGAGAGTGACTTCCAGGGTGTGAGCGATAGGCACCGGCCCTCTCATGGTGTCTCCTGGAAGTCCCCGTCGGCCTCGTTGGCTGGTCGGTCCGCTGCACCTGAACTTCCACGAAAGAACTTTGGTGCATTCTTTCTGGAGTCCCAGGCCGACCAGCAGTTGTAGGAGCTCGGCCACGTTGGCGACTCCAATCGAGAGTACCGTGAAGGAGGACGTGCTGCACGTTCTAGCGGGAGCTGCACCTGGTCCAACCCGAGAATGACTTCCATGGTGTGGCCGGTATGTAGTGGCACGCCATGCCGGCCTCCTGGAAGTCCCCGTCGGCCTAGCTCGCAGGTCTGTCTTCATTGACGTTTTGGAGGAAAAACCCTATGAGGTTTTTATTTTGGGCTTCAGCCGGGCAGCAGTTCCAGGAGCCCGGGTAAGTTGGCACCTTACCCCGGTGTATTTGAGGTGGTGACACTTTTAGGGGTGCGAATATCTCCTTCACCTGAAATCCTGTGAGAGGGCATTTTGGTTTCGTGTTCCAAGTCCCAACGGTTCTTCCTAGCGGGAAGTCCTAACCGTTCGTGGCCGAGAGTGACTTCCAGGGTGTGAGCGATAGGCACCGGCCCTCTCATGGTGTCTCCTGGAAGTCCCCGTCGGCCTCATTGGCTGGTCGGTCCGCTGCACCTGAACTTCCACGAAAGAACTTTGGTACATTCTTTCTGGAGTCCCAGGCCGACCAGCAGTTGTAGGAGCTCGGCCACGTTGGCGACTCCAATCGAGAGTACCGTGAAGGAGGACGTGCTGCACGTTCTAGCGGGAGCTACACCTGGTCCAACCCGAGAAGGACTTCCATGGTGTGACCGGTATGTAGTGGCACGTCATGCCGGCCTCCTGGAAGTCCCCGTCGGCCTCGCTGGCAGGTCTGTCTTCATTGACGTTTTGGAGGAAAAACCCTATGAGGTTTTTATTTTGGGCTTCAGCCGGGCAGCAGTTCCAGGAGCCCGGGTAAGTTGGCACCTTACCCCGGTGTATTTGAGGTGGTGACACTTTTAGGGGTGCGAATATCTCCTTCACCTGAAATCCTGTGAGAGGGCATTTAGGTTTTGAGTTCCAAGTCCCAACGGTTCTTCCTAGTGGGAAGTCCTAACCGTTCGTGGCCGAGAGTGACTTCCAGGGTGTGAGCGATAGGCACCGGCCCTCTCATGGTGTCTCCTGGAAGTCCCCGTCGGCCTCATTGGCTGGTCGGTCCGCTGCACCTGAACTTCCACGAAAGAACTTTGGTACATTCTTTCTGGAGTCCCAGGCCGACCAGCAGTTGTAGGAGCTCGGCCACGTTGGCGACTCCAATCGAGAGTACCGTGAAGGAGGACGTGCTGCACGTTCTAGCGGGAGCTGCACCTGGTCCAACCCGAGAAGGACTTCCATGGTGTGACCGGTATGTAGTGGCACGTCATGCCGGCCTCCTGGAAGTCCCCGTCGGCCTCGCTGGCAGGTCTGTCTTCATTGACGTTTTGGAGGAAAAACCCTATGAGGTTTTTATTTTGGGCTTCAGCCGGGCAGCAGTTCCAGGAGCCCGGGTAAGTTGGCACCTTACCCCGGTGTATTTGAGGTGGTGACACTTTTAGGGGTGCGAATATCTCCTTCACCTGAAATCCTGTGAGAGGGCATTTTGGTTTCGTGTTCCAAGTCCCAACGGTTCTTCCTAGCGGGAAGTCCTAACCGTTCGTGGCCGAGAGTGACTTCCAGGGTGTGAGCGATAGGCACCGGCCCTCTCATGGTGTCTCCTGGAAGTCCCCGTCGGCCTCATTGGCTGGTCGGTCCGCTGCACCTGAACTTCCACGAAAGAACTTTGGTACATTCTTTCTGGAGTCCCAGGCCGACCAGCAGTTGTAGGAGCTCGGCCACGTTGGCGACTCCAATCGAGAGTACCGTGAAGGAGGACGTGCTGCACGTTCTAGCGGGAGCTGCACCTGGTCCAACCCGAGAAGGACTTCCATGGTGTGACCGGTATGTAGTGGCACGTCATGCCGGCCTCCTGGAAGTCCCCGTCGGCCTCGCTGGCAGGTCTGTCTTCATTGACGTTTTGGAGGAAAAACCCTATGAGGTTTTTATTTTGGGCTTCAGCCGGGCAGCAGTTCCAGGAGCCCGGGTAAGTTGGCACCTTACCCCGGTGTATTTGAGGTGGTGACACTTTTAGGGGTGCGAATATCTCCTTCACCTGAAATCCTGTGAGAGGGCATTTTGGTTTCGTGTTCCAAGTCCCTACGGTTCTTCCTAGCGGGAAGTCCTAACCGTTCGTGGCCGAGAGTGACTTCCAGGGTGTGAGCGATAGGCACCGGCCCTCTCATGGTGTCTCCTGGAAGTCCTCGTCGGCCTCGTCCACCTGTCGTTAAGCTGTGAGAGGAGCACGTGCTCCCGCGCCGTTTGAGTCTTTGGAATTTGTCCAAGACTCCTCAGATCGATCTGGCTCCCCGCGACCCGGCGGCGGAGGGACCACTCGCTCGGCAGTGCTTTGGAGCCCTGTCGGTTACGGCGAGCGCGTCTTCCTCCCACACCGTCCGGGTCTGTTTCGCCCCCGGCCACCTACGGCCGGTGTCCCAAAAAGCCCGGCGGTCCTGCTAAGGCGGGCGCCGGTACCTCTCGCTCCCGCGAGGTGCGTTTGCTCAGTGCTGCTTCTATCACTCTAAAAGGCGTCCGAGAGTGCGCTGGTGTCGCCGGAGCCCGAGGCGCGAGAGAAAGCTTTAAACGACGGGGAGGCAGTGACCGCCCCCGTATGTCCGCTGCTCGCAAGGGCCTCTCTAGCCGAGGTGCTCCCAGGCGCACCCGCGCATGGGGCACGGTTGTTTCTCGCAAGTAGTCCAAAGCCGTCTTCCGCCTCGCCCGAGGCTGGAAGTGTCGGCGTGGCTCCCGCATGCAAGCCACACGCGGCTCCACGGTGGCTTCCCTCCCCCCCTCTCCGGAGGGGGCGGCCCCATCCCATGTGGAGCCGCTAAGCCGCCGGGAAAGCGGCCTCGGTTCCCCGTGGGCGACAAATGCGTCCTCCTCGGCACTTTGCGAGCTGGGCCGCCGGAGAGAGCAGTTAACCCGGATTGTCGAGGTTGTCCGTTGCCTTTGTCCCATATTACCTAAGCCTGGTCCTTGTTACCTTACTGGTAAGGGTTAGGGACGCTGAGCGCGCTCCATCTTCTCGGCTCTATGTTGGGCTCTCTCTAAACAGGTCCTCGACTTAAGACCGACCGGTCTTCGTAGGCATCCTTCATCTCGGCAGGTTGCGAGCTGGGCCGCCGGTGAGAGCAGTTAACCCGGATTGTCGAGGTTGCCGTTGCCTTTGTCCCATATTACCTAAGCCTGGTCCTTGATACCTTACTGGTAAGGGTTAGGGACACTGAGCGCGCTCCATCTTCTCGGCTCTATGTTGGGCTCTCTCTAAACAGGTCCTCGACTTACGATGCTGCCCCGACCGACCGACCGGTCTTCGTAGGAGTCCTCCATCTCGGCAGGTTGCGAGCTGGGCCGCCGGTGAGAGCAGTTAACCCGGATTGTCGAGGTTGCCGTTGCCTTTGTCCCATATTACCTAAGCCTGGTCCTTGATACCTTACTGGTAAGGGTTAGGGACGATGAGCGCGCTCCATCTTCTCGGCTCTATGTTGGGCTCTCTCTAAACAGGTCCTCGACTTACGATTCTGCCCCGACCGACCGACCGGTCTTCGTAGGCGTCCTCCATCTCGGCAGGTTGCGAGCTGGGCCGCCGGTGAGAGCAGTTAACCCGGATTGTCGAGGTTGCCGTTGCCTTTGTCCCATATTACCTAAGCCTGGTCCTTGATACCTTACTGGTAAGGGTTAGGGACGATGAGCGCGCTCCATCTTCTCGGCTCTATGTTGGGCTCTCTCTAAACAGGTCCTCGACTTACGATTCTGCCCCGACCGACCGACCGGTCTTCGTAGGCTTCCTCCATCTTGGCAGGTTGCGAGCTGGGCCGCGGTGAGAGTATGTAGCCCGGACTGTCCTGAAGCGTCACAGTGGCATATTGAACACCCCGGTTGACTTACATTTATGTGGTCGCGAAACCTGGTTGCGGTCTCAGTGCCAATCTGCGTCCAACAACGGGGCTCTTGGTTGCTCTCTTTCCATGTGTCCTAGACTGTCTTCCGATGCCTTGGAAGGGTCGGTCGGTTGTTTGAAGGCATCCTCCTCCTCGGCAGGTTGAGAGCTGGCCCGCGGTGAGAGTATGTAGCCCGGACTGTCCTGAAGCGTCACAGTGGCATATTGAACACCCCGGTTGACTTACATTTATGTGGTCGCGAAACCTGGTTGCGGTCTCAGTGCCAATCTGCGTCCAACAACGGGGCTCTTGGTTGCTCTCTTTCCATGTGTCCTCGACTGTCTTCCGATGCCTTGGAAGGGGGTCGGTTGTTTGAAGGTGTCCTCCTGCTCGGCAGGTTTCGAGCTGGGCCGTCGGTGAGAGCAGGTAGCCGGGATTGTCCTGGGGCGCGTCGTAGCAGTTATGCCAACCCATGTCCTGCAGACCTGGGCCGCTTCCGAGCGGTGACCAGGTTGTACCGGTACCAAGTTGGCAGCCAGCTGCGACCTCCCGCGGGGCTCTTGGTTGACCTCTTCTCTGCAAAGGTCCTGGACTTTCTCTGCTGCCTTGGAAAGTCGTCTTGTCCCCCTGGCACTGCGAGGCCGCCCACCTCCCGAGCGCAATAAATGAAGGTAGTCTCAGCACTTCGATGGAAGGGGGGACTACCTGGTTGATCCTGCCAGTAGCATATGCTTGTCTCCAAGATTAAGCCATGCACGTGTAAGTACACACGGCCGGTACAGTGAAACTGCGAATGGCTCATTAAATCAGTTATGGTTCCTTTGATCGCTCCAACCGTTACTTGGATAACTGTGGTAATTCTAGAGCTAATACATGCCTACGAGCGCTGACCACCCGGAACGCGTGCATTTATAGGACCAAAACCAATCCGAGGGCTTGGGCGGTGGGGTCGGGCTCCGGCCCTCCCTACGCTCTCCCCGGCCGCTCTGGTGACTCTAGATAACCTCGGGCCGATCGCACGTCCCCGTGACGGCGACGATACATTCGGACGTCTGCCCTATCAACTTTCGATGGTACTTTTTGCGCTTACCATGGTGACCACGGGTAACGGGGAATCAGGGTTCGATTCCGGAGAGGGAGCCTGAGAAACGGCTACCACATCCAAGGAAGGCAGCAGGCGCGCAAATTACCCACTCCCGACCCGGGGAGGTAGTGACAAAAAATAACAATACAGGACTCTTTCGAGGCTCTGTAATTGGAATGAGTACACTTTAAATCCTTTAACGAGGATCCATTGGAGGGCAAGACTGGTGCCAGCAGCCACGGGAAGAGGAGGAGTTTGTGTGTGCTGGTGTCAGAACAGGCTTGCTCCCTGAGGGGAGAGGTGTGAGAAAAGTGTTTGTGCTGCTTTTTCACATTAAGCCGAAAAACCCTTGCTGGATCCGGCTGGAGTTCCAGGCAGGGTCCCCACTCCTTTCCCAGGAGGAGTGGGGTCCTGGGGAGAGACCCCAGAGCCAGGTGCAAGACGGGAGGAGGACGCACTGGCCGCCGAGGTCGGGCGGGAGAACGACCGCAGGATGGAGGAGACAGCCGGCGTGCTGCGACGGTCAGGGAGGATGTGCTTGAGGAGCGGCGGCTCCAATGAAGATTTGAGCCAGCACAGCCGCGGGGACGTGGAGGCTCCACTCGCCTCAGACACAGTGAGTCGGACTAGAGGAAGGACGGAGAGGTCCGCAGCAGCAGCCGACACAATGGCGGGAGCCGCTGCGGGAGTAAAGCTCGCGGCGGTGGATGCCGCCGGTGAAAGGAGTGACAGGAAAGAGAGCGGACGAGAGGTGCCGGGTATGTCGGAGACTGTCTGGTGCTCCGTGGTGTCGCACGGGGCACTAGGCGAAATCCTGGATATGGAGGACCTCGAGTGCCGGCTCGAGGACTGGCCGGTATTAGCCCCGAGGGAGCCGCAACAGCAGTTCCGGCAAAGGGTAACGGCAGTCACGAGCCTGTACATGGCTTCAGAGGAGGAGAGACTGGCCCTGAAGCAGTCTCTCGCTGATCAGCGGTATCGCGCGGATCACTGTTCAAAGAACAAAAGACCGGCAATTTCAAAAAAGATAAAGGAGCTGAAGGAGCGTATAAGCTTCCTGGAGACCAGGCTGGACTTGATTTTGCATTCCTCAGGGAGTTTTCGCCAGAGACTGTTAAGATGGAAAAAGTCTCTGGGGAAAAGAGCATTGGAACAGGGCCAGGAATCGGCCCAGGAATCAGCCCAAGACGCAGGCCAGGAGGCAAGCGAGGAGTTAATCCCTGAGTCGGCCTCAATCAAGCAGGGAGGAAGCGAGGCACAGGTGTCTGAGTGCAGCCAGGTATCAGAGGGCAGCCTCCCTTGTGCACAGCGGGAGCGTGCTGTGAAGCCTGAATTAAAAGTGCGTGATGGAGCGAGGCACCGACCATCGGGTGTCCTCATGTCGCTGAGCAGTTCCGAGGACTCAGGGGAGTCATGGTCAGAGTCGGAGGAGACCGGACGCAGTGGTGGTCCCGGGGGACTCCTGACGGCCAGGACTAGGCAGGTACAGTCCCCACCGGTGAACTTCGGGGATTTTACATTCGGAGGGGATCCGGTGTCGGACGACCTGTCTAGCAAGGCCGAAAGGAGAAGGAGGCGGAAGGCAGAGAAGGCAGGTAAGACTCCAATCATGGAGGAGCGTCTTGTGTTTGTACCCCTTTGTAAGCCCGATGTACTCCCTGTCCCCCGGGATGCCATTGCAAACCCCTCTGGTCAGCCCACTCCTGATCCTGCAGTGGATCGGGGGTCTGACGGAGGGGAGATTATGTGTAGCCCTCCCGCTGGGCAGGTTCCGAAGATCAGTGGCACTGCTGCCGCCAGATCTAGTGGCGGTAGCAGTGCGGTGGCGAGACTGGCTGAGAGGCCGGACAGTTTGGTGGCAAATAAGAACGTAGTGCTCGGTCCCAAGCAGTTGGGCACGGGCGCTATGTGTATCCCCTTGGGGGAGAACAAGTTGGTGCCCAGAGTGGTGCTTTCCCCTGCAAAGTTGCGCCCGGTGGAGGAGGAAGCAACCAGGGAAACAAATTTTGACATTTTGGCTGGCTCAGCAAGGGTGAAAGAGTCCTGCAGGCAGGAAAACGCGCCTGCAGGAAAAAACGCATGCAAAAACGCATGTGGTGTGAATGGGGGTGAAAAAAGTGAAAATTCAATTGTGATGGAAGATGGTGGGGGGAATGTTTCTGGGGAAGAAATAAAGGTGGGAGAGGGGTTGGGAGATGTAAATGGTGTGGATGGGGGTGTAAATGGTGTGGATGGGGGTGTAAATTGGGGTATGATTTTGAATGGGGGTGAGGAGCATATGGAATTACAGGAGGTGGATGCAGCTCCCGGAGATGGCCCGGAAGGGGGATTGATGGAGGTTAGCCCAAGGGGGGGCTCACTGGAAAGTGGGGCGCCTGTTGTCAAAGTGTCTACTGGGGCTCCGGGAGCTGTACAGGTGGGAAGGTCCTATGCTGCAGCCGCAGCGGGCCCGAGTGCCCCTTTGTCCGCGGGTGCCGTGCATGGTAACTTGCAACGGCGCCTTGCGGAGGCCCTAAGGAGAGGCGAGAGCTCTGTCCAAATAGGGGGTGAGCAGGTTGACCTGTCTTTCTGGTACGAGAAGTACGGACAGGCTGCCTTCCGAGAAAACCAAGGGAAGGGACCACCAGTGTTGTCTCTTCCGACAGGGGGACCCGGGGGTGTCCGCAGGAATGTGGCCCGTCTCCGGTGGGTCGGTAAGGAAGCTAGCCCCCCAAGATCTAGGGTTGTGGAGCTGCTCCTGGAGATGGGATTTAGGGCTAATGATATCTATGCCCTGATCCATCCCTACGGCACCTCGGTGTTCGATGTCAGCTTCATGACGGCAGAGGGGTTGGAATCCTTCTGGTCCCGTCATGAGCTGGCACGGGCATTGCCCCAGTGGCAGGGTTTCGCCGTTCAGGCCGTTTCAAGGCAGAGTGAGGTCATCAAGAGAGTGACCATCTTGACTAGTAATGAGTCACTCTCTTGCATGGATATAATGACCTGGGTGGAGAGGTATGGCGAGGTCAAAGGAATGCCCCAAAAAAATCGGGACGAACACGGGATTTGGTCTGGTGCCTGGACCTTTTCCGTGAAGTTAAAGGTCCAGGGGAACTCGGTGTCCCACATGCCCTCCTCTGCTTTCTTGGGGAGGGACAGGATCCTGGTCTTTTACCAGGGGCAGCCGAAGGTCTGTCATAAGTGCGGCAGCCCCACACACTTTAGCGCACAGTGTAAGGAGAGGAGGTGTGCGCTGTGTGGGGCTTTGGGCCATCTTGCCGCCACTTGTAAGGACATTAGGTGTAACCTGTGTGGTGACCTAGGTCACCCCTTTAGCCGCTGTCCGCGCTCCTTCGCCAACCTGGTCTTCAACCCGGTGGCGCCTAGCCTGGCCAGTGGCAGTGGTCGTGGTGATGGTGTCGCTGGGGAGGGGGCTGGGGAGGATGGAGAGGTGATAGGGTCGAGGAAGGTAAGGACCCTGCCTTCTTCTAAACTGAAGAGGCAGGAGTGCCGCCGACTTGAGAGGGAGCAGGGGGGGCCCCAAAGCCATGGGGTTCAGTCTGCCGTCCCTCAGGAGGCTGGTATGTCTGCGGAGGCCCTTGGGGACGGTGGGGTAGAGGAGGAGATCAGGAGACTGGTGAGGAGGAGAGGAGAAGCCCCCTCTAGTGGGTCCTCGTACTATGGAAGTTTGGACGAGGACGAAGTGAGGGGGCAAGACAAAAGAGAGGACACTGGTAGGAAGACCCTATGTAAAACCAGGGCTCCTAAATTAAAAACATCCAAGACCGGCCAGATCCCAAAGGAGGGCTTGACTGGCTCCCCCCTGATAGGGCTCTCCAACCGGTACCAAGCCCTTCGGGAGGACATCTCCTCCTCTTCGGAAGAAGAGGAGGGCGGAGGTGAGGTATCGGTGCGAAGGTCGGGTCCTTCGGGAGGTGCTGGACCCTCGAGCCAGGTAGTAGGCCAAATGCCTGGGGAGGGGGTTGTCACGGCACTAGTGGACAAAGGGGGGGGTGGGGAAACGGGGGTGGTGACGGGTGATGGGAGTGTAAATATTGTTTGTAATGTTGTGGACTCACTCTCTCCTCTTTTGCTTCCAGAGGTGAAAGACTTGGCTAAGGATATGGATCTCTCGGGTGTAAGTCTCAAGAGAGGCAACGAAGATTCCCCGGACCCAGATAGCGACGGGCTAACTGGGGGAGGGAAGAAGCTAGCGGTCGAACTCGATCACTCTTGATGGCGGTACCTACTCCGTTGACCCTGGCGAGTATTAATGTCGCCAGCATTAGGTCAGATGCGGCCAGATTCACGGCCTTTGATTTTCTCGGCCGGGTTGAGGCCGATGTTTTATTTTTGCAGGAGACCAGGGTGCCAGACCTGGCATCAGTGCATAAGGCCAGAAGGGAGTGGAGGCACGGGCCATCTTACTGGTCTCTTGCGGCCGAGCCGTATAGCGGAGTGGCTGTCCTTTTCAGGGCAGCAGAGGTAAAATGCCGACGAGTGATCGAGGTCGAAATGGGGAGGTGTCTGGTCTTGGACGTCTTCATGAAGGGGCAAGAGCTTAGGCTCATAAACATCTACGGTCCACAAACCAAGTGGGACCGCAAATGCCTCTTTATGAAGATCAAGCCTTTTCTTTTTACCAGCCGTCAGGTGGTCTTTGGAGGAGACTTCAACACAGTTGTGAGGCAGAAGGACAGGAGGGGCTCCAAAGACAGGCTGGGTTATGACAGCGTCGCTTTAAATAGCATAGTCAGTGAGGCTCGTCTGGAGGATGTCCACATCAGGCACACCCCGGACCACAGTGGTTACACATATCATAGGGGTAGTCAGATTAGATCTAGAATAGACAGGTTTTATTTGAAGGGGGAGGCTGTCTTCTCGCCACTTGTGGTTGAGGAGGTAGAATTCTCCGATCACTGTTTAATTGTTTTTTCTTTGAACGTTGCAGAGACCCATCGGATGGGAAGGGGCTTTTGGAGATTGAATTCGGCACTCCTGGAAGAAGCGGAAGTCAGACAGTCCTTCGAGGATTTTCTGCAGAGCCAGGTACCTCTTTTGGGCCTTTGTAACAGTAAGTCAGAGTGGTGGGAGATGCTCAAGAAACGTGCGGCAAAATTCTTCCGCCAGCTTTCCAACTTTAGGAGCCTGGCCGGACACTGTCTGTACCAGGACCTAAGAAGGAAACTCGAGCAGCTTGTCTCGACAGGAGGTAGCCGCAAGGATATCTCCTGTGTGAAGTCCTTGCTTAAGAGGTGTCAGTATGATAGGCACACGTCCTTGGTTTTTGAGAGGGACTTCGGGAGGTATCGCTCGCCCGACCCTTACAAAAACTGTAGGATGTCAGTGGATTGCAAATATGTGGCAGGACTGATTGATAGTACGGGATCCCTGAACAGGTCCAAATCAGGGATCCTGGAGGTGGTCAGATCCTTCTACTCACACCTCTTGAGTAGGAAGGAACTAGATCGAGACAAAATGTCGGCTTTCCTGGCTGAAACCATTCCGGAGCCAAGGATAAGCCCCTCTCTTGCCGTTTTGACAGAGGAAATCAAGGAAGAGGAAGTAAAGAGGGCGATTGAAGGGTTAGCTCTTAAGAAATCGCCGGGACCGGATGGCTTAACGTCCGAGTTCTATAAGACCTTTGGGGAAGCTTTGATTCCCCTCTTGACTGGGGTTTTTAATGAGTGCCTATCCTCGGGCGCTCTGCCAAAGTCAATGGGTAGGTCAGCCTTGATCCTGCTGTCAAAGGGTAAAGATCCGTCCTGTATTGAGAACTGGCGTCCCATAGCGCTTCTCAATACGGACCGGAAGATTCTGGCAAAAGTACTGTTTAACAGGTTGGTCGAGTTTGCACCACAGCTCCTCTCGGGAGTCCAGCACTGCACTGTCCCAGGTCGAAGCACCTTTAGTGCTGTCCTGGGTGTCAGGGAGGCGGTGGAGCAGGGCAGAGCTGGACACTGGAAGGGGTACATGCTGTCTTTGGATCAGGCAAAAGCGTTTGACAGAGTTGATCATGAGTATCTCTGGTCCACCCTTTTGAGATACGGTCTGCCTGGGGGGTTTGTGAATTGGCTGAAAGCATTGTACGCAGGGGCTGAGACTTTCCCACTGGTGAACGGTTGGGTTGGTCGTCCTTTTGTGGTGGACTCTGGTGTCCGTCAGGGTTGTCCTCTTAGCCCGCTACTATACGTGTTCGCGATCGATCCCTTCCTTGCGAGGATTGATCGCGGGCCGTTGGTGGGTGTGAGGATGGACCTGGCGGTCGTGGAGTCTGCAGTAAGGACGATAGCGTATGCCGACGATGTCACTATCTTCGTCTCCTCGCAAGGGGAGGCGGAATGGGTGATGTCTGAGGTAGACCGCTACTCGGACGCGTCTGGGTCCAAGATCAATCTGGATAAGTGCAAAAGTCTCTGGTTGGGAGTGAGAGACCCAGATTTTTGTCTCCCAGACACCCTCCCTGTGCCCCAAGACACTGCAAAAGTTCTGGGCATAAATTTCGGCAGAAGTGATTATCCTACTCAAAATTGGGAGAGCAGACTGCAGATTGCCACCAAAAGGGTGAACCAGTGGAAAGGTTGGACTTTGACCTTCAGAGAAAGGATCAACTTGGGCAAAACATACCTGCTCCCTTTGTTTATTTTTCTGGGCAGCATTTGTATCTTGCCAGAACCCTTCTGGACACGGGTCTACAGCCTGTTTTTCCAATTGTTATGGGGAAACAGGCTGAACCTAGTTAAGAGAGAGGTGACTTACCTAACAAGGAGACAAGGTGGGTTGGGTATGGTCAACCCGGTAGTGTTCCTAGTGAACACTTTTCTTAAATGTAATTTGGCAATCCTCTACAAAGAGAGGGCTCCTCTGTGGGTAGCTTCTTGCAAGGTATGGTTTCAGCCTTTCTTCCAGGAATGGGAGAACGGAGGGCGAGTGAAGGATCTTCGATCGCAGCGGGGGCATCTCCCGGCTTACGTTGCCCCGGTTCTGAAGGTTGTCCGTCGATGGTGTCTGGGGAAGGATGAGGTGATCACGCTGCCGAGGAAACTCCTCGACATTAGGGTGGTCACCTCCTATTTCCAGGCATCCTTGGCCCTCAAGGACTGCCCAGGTAGGGATCTGAGGGAGGGACTGATGCTTTTGAATTCAAACAGGATCCCCCAGAAGTATTGGGACTTGACCTGGCGCTGCTTCCATGGTAAGTTATATGTGAGGGGAAACTTGAAGTACAGGAACTCTGATGAAAGGGATTGTCCCCGGGAGGAGTGCGGCGACACGCTGG
>NC_134688.1:20037838-20062838 GCF_050947455.1 Rhinoderma darwinii | reverse complement strand
GGAGAAACCTACATCCCCATGCCCAGCCAGAGTTCCAGGGTGATTGGTGGTAGGTCCCGGTGGGGGGGCAGCGGGAGCAACCTGCATCCTCATGCCCAGCCAGAGTTCCAGGGTGATTGGTGGTAGGTCTCGGTGGGGGGGCAGCGGGAGAAACCTACATCCCCATGCCCAGCCAGAGTTCCAGGGTGATTGGTGGTAGGTCCCGGTGGGGGGGCAGCGGGAGAAACCTACATCCCCATGCCCAGCCAGAGTTCCAGGGTGATTGGTGGTAGGTCCCGGTGGGGGCCAGCGGGAGCAACCTGCATCCTCATGCCCAGCCAGAGTTCCAGGGTGATTGGTGGTAGGTCCCGGTGGGGGGGCAGCGGGAGAAACCTACATCCCCATGCCCAGCCAGAGTTCCAGGGTGATTGGTGGTAGGTCCCGGTGGGGGGGCAGCGGGAGCAACCTGCATCCTCATGCCCAGCCAGAGTTCCAGGGTGATTGGTGGTAGGTCCCGGTGGGGGGGCAGCGGGAGAAACCTACATCCCCATGCCCAGCCAGAGTTCCAGGGTGATTGGTGGTAGGTCCCGGTGGGGGGGCAGCGGGAGAAACCTACATCCCCATGCCCAGCCAGAGTTCCAGGGTGATTGGTGGTAGGTCCCGGTGGGGGGGCAGCGGGAGCAACCTGCATCCTCATGCCCAGCCAGAGTTCCAGGGTGATTGGTGGTAGGTCCCGGTGGGGGGGCAGCGGGAGAAACCTACATCCCCATGCCCAGCCAGAGTTCCAGGGTGATTGGTGGTAGGTCCCGGTGGGGGGGCAGCGGGAGAAACCTACATCCCCATGCCCAGCCAGAGTTCCAGGGTGATTGGTGGTAGGTCCCGGTGGGGGCCAGCGGGAGCAACCTGCATCCTCATGCCCAGCCAGAGTTCCAGGGTGATTGGTGGTAGGTCCCGGTGGGGGGGCAGCGGGAGAAACCTACATCCCCATGCCCAGCCAGAGTTCCAGGGTGATTGGTGGTAGGTCCCGGTGGGGGGGCAGCGGGAGCAACCTGCATCCTCATGCCCAGCCAGAGTTCCAGGGTGATTGGTGGTAGGTCCCGGTGGGGGGGCAGCGGGAGAAACCTACATCCCCATGCCCAGCCAGAGTTCCAGGGTGATTGGTGGTAGGTCCCGGTGGGGGGGCAGCGGGAGAAACCTACATCCCCATGCCCAGCCAGAGTTCCAGGGTGATTGGTGGTAGGTCCCGGTGGGGTGGAAGGGGAGCAGCGGGAGCAACCTGCATCTCCATGCCCAGACAGAGTTCCAGGGTGATTGCAGGTAGGTCCCGGTGGGGGGGCAGCGGGAGCAACTTGCATCCCCATGCCCATCCAGAGTTCCAGGATGATTGCAGGTAGGTCCCGGTGGGGTGGAAGGGGGGGCAGCGGGACCAACCTGTGTCCCTATGCCCAGCCAGAGTTCCAGAGTGATTGCAGGTAGGTCCCGGTGGGGTGGAAGGGGGTCAGCGGGAGCAAACCGCATCCCCATGCCCAGCCAGAGAACCAGGGTGATTGCTGGTAGGTCCCGGTGGGGTGGAAGGGGGGGCAGCGGGACCAACCTGTGTCCCTATGCCCAGCCAGAGTTCCAGAGTGATTGCAGGTAGGTCCCGGTGGGGTGGAAGGGGGTCAGCGGGAGCAACTTGCATCCCCATGCCCAGCCAGAGTTCCAGGGTGATTGCAGGTAGGTCCCGGTGGGGTGGAAGGGGGGGCAGCGGGACCAACCTGTGTCCCTATGCCCAGCCAGAGTTCCAGAGTGATTGCAGGTAGGTCCCGGTGGGGTGGAAGGGGGTCAGCGGGAGCAAACCGCATCCCCATGCCCAGCCAGAGTTCCAGGGTGATTGCAGGTAGGTCCCGGTGGGGTGGAAGGGGGGGCAGCGGGACCAACCTGTGTCCCTATGCCCAGCCAGAGTTCCAGAGTGATTGCAGGTAGGTCCCGGTGGGGTGGAAGGGGGTCAGCGGGAGCAACTTGCATCCCCATGCCCAGCCAGAGTTCCAGGGTGATTGCAGGTAGGTCCCGGTGGGGTGGAAGGGGGTCAGCTGGAGCAAACCGCATCCCCATGCCCAGCCAGAGTTCCAGGGTGATTGCAGGTAGGTCCCGGTGGGGTGGAAGGGGGGGCAGCGGGACCAACCTGTGTCCCTATGCCCAGCCAGAGTTCCAGAGTGATTGCAGGTAGGTCCCGGTGGGGTGGAAGGGGGTCAGCGGGAGCAACTTGCATCCCCATGCCCAGCCAGAGAACCAGGGTGATTGCTGGTAGGTAAGGAGATCCATTTGGTGACCAAACAGCAGTGAAAATAAAAAGGCCCAAATGTCAAAGAATGACACTTTTAATACTGAAAGTGAAACATTTAAAATCAAGTTAAAGTGGGGTATGTTCAGAAATGTCAGAGACGGTAATGAGCAGCAGAGGCAGGCCGGGGCAGAGTTCCAGGGCCAGGGGTGTCACGGCAGGCAGCGTAGGCCGGGGCAGAGTTCCAGGGCGGTGGGGAGAGGACTAGGCCTCAAATCCAAGGAGATCCATTTGGTGACTAAACAGCAGTGACAATAAAAAGGCCCAAATGCCAAAGAATGACACTTTTAATACTGAAAGTGAAACATTTAAAATCAAGTTAAAGTGGGGTATGTTCAGAAATGTCAGAGACGGTAATGAGCAGCAGAGGCAGGCCGGGGCAGAGTTCCAGGGCCAGGGGTGTGACGGCAGGCAGCGTAGGCCGGGGCAGAGTTCCAGGGCGGTGGGGAGAGGACTAGGCCTCAATCCAAGGAGATCCATTTGGTGACCAAGCAGCAGTGACAATAAAAAGGCCCAAATGTCAAAGAATGCCATTTCTGCTACTGAAAGGGAAACATTTGAAAGTGAAACATTTAAAATCAAGTTAAAGTGGGGTATGTTCAAAAATGTCAGAGGCGGTGGTGAACAGCAAGGGCAGGCCGGGGCAGAGTTCCAGGGCCAGGGGTGTGACGGCAGGCAGCGTAGGCCGGGGCAGAGTTCCAGGGCGGTGGGGAGAGGACTAGGCCTCAATCCAAGGAGATCCATTTGGTGACCAAGCAGCAGTGACAATAAAAAGGCCCAAATGTCAAAGAATGCCATTTCTGCTACTGAAAGGGAAACATTTGAAAGTGAAACATTTAAAATCAAGTTAAAGTGGGGTATGTTCAAAAATGTCAGAGGCGGTGGTGAACAGCAAGGGCAGGCCGGGGCAGAGTTCCAGGGCCAGGGGTGTGACGGCAGGCAGCGTAGGCCGGGGCAGAGTTCCAGGGCGGTGGGGAGAGGACTAGGCCTCAATCCAAGGAGATCCATTTGGTGACCAAGCAGCAGTGACAATAAAAAGGCCCAAATGTCAAAGAATGCCATTTCTGCTACTGAAAGGGAAACATTTGAAAGTGAAACATTTAAAATCAAGTTAAAGTGGGGTATGTTCAAAAATGTCAGAGGCGGTGGTGAACAGCAAGGGCAGGCCGGGGCAGAGTTCCAGGGCCAGGGGTGTGACGGCAGGCAGCGTAGGCCGGGGCAGAGTTCCAGGGCGGTGGGGAGAGGACTAGGCCTCAATCCAAGGAGATCCATTTGGTGACCAAGCAGCAGTGACAATAAAAAGGCCCAAATGTCAAAGAATGCCATTTCTGCTACTAAAAGGGAAACATTTGAAAGTGAAACATTTAAAATCAAGTTAAAGTGGGGTATGTTCAAAAATGTCAGAGGCGGTGGTGAACAGCAAGGGCAGGCCGGGGCAGAGTTCCAGGGCCAGGGGTGTGACGGCAGGCAGCGTAGGCCGGGGCAGAGTTCCAGGGCGGTGGGGAGAGGACTAGGCCTCAATCCAAGGAGATCCATTTGGTGACCAAGCAGCAGTGACAATAAAAAGGCCCAAATGTCAAAGAATGACATTTCTGCTACTGAAAGTGAAACATTTGAAAGTGAAACATTTAAAATCAAGTTAAAGTGGGGTATGTTCAAAAATGTCAGAGGCGGTGGTGAACAGCAAGGGCAGGCCGGGGCAGAGTTCCAGGGCCAGGGGTGTGACGGCAGGCAGCGTAGGCCGGGGCAGAGTTCCAGGGCGGTGGGGAGAGGACTAGGCCTCAATCCAAGGAGAT
This sequence comes from Rhinoderma darwinii, assembly GCF_050947455.1. NCBI lineage: Eukaryota > Metazoa > Chordata > Amphibia > Anura > Rhinodermatidae > Rhinoderma > Rhinoderma darwinii. Next base: position 20,058,740 of record NC_134688.1, on the reverse strand, counting down.
CCATTTGGTGACCAAGCAGCAGTGACAATAAAAAGGCCCAAATGTCAAAGAATGCCATTTCTGCTACTGAAAGGGAAACATTTGAAAGTGAAACATTTAAAATCAAGTTAAAGTGGGGTATGTTCAAAAATGTCAGAGGCGGTGGTGAACAGCAAGGGCAGGCCGGGGCAGAGTTCCAGGGCCAGGGGTGTGACGGCAGGCAGCGTAGGCCGGGGCAGAGTTCCAGGGCGGTGGGGAGAGGACTAGGCCTCAATCCAAGGAGATCCATTTGGTGACCAAGCAGCAGTGACAATAAAAAGGCCCAAATGTCAAAGAATGCCATTTCTGCTACTGAAAGGGAAACATTTGAAAGTGAAACATTTAAAATCAAGTTAAAGTGGGGTATGTTCAAAAATGTCAGAGGCGGTGGTGAACAGCAAGGGCAGGCCGGGGCAGAGTTCCAGGGCCAGGGGTGTGACGGCAGGCAGCGTAGGCCGGGGCAGAGTTCCAGGGCGGTGGGGAGAGGACTAGGCCTCAATCCAAGGAGATCCATTTGGTGACCAAGCAGCAGTGACAATAAAAAGGCCCAAATGTCAAAGAATGCCATTTCTGCTACTGAAAGGGAAACATTTGAAAGTGAAACATTTAAAATCAAGTTAAAGTGGGGTATGTTCAAAAATGTCAGAGGCGGTGGTGAACAGCAAGGGCAGGCCGGGGCAGAGTTCCAGGGCCAGGGGTGTGACGGCAGGCAGCGTAGGCCGGGGCAGAGTTCCAGGGCGGTGGGGAGAGGACTAGGCCTCAATCCAAGGAGATCCATTTGGTGACCAAGCAGCAGTGACAATAAAAAGGCCCAAATGTCAAAGAATGCCATTTCTGCTACTGAAAGGGAAACATTTGAAAGTGAAACATTTAAAATCAAGTTAAAGTGGGGTATGTTCAAAAATGTCAGAGGCGGTGGTGAACAGCAAGGGCAGGCCGGGGCAGAGTTCCAGGGCCAGGGGTGTGACGGCAGGCAGCGTAGGCCGGGGCAGAGTTCCAGGGCGGTGGGGAGAGGACTAGGCCTCAATCCAAGGAGATCCATTTGGTGACCAAGCAGCAGTGACAATAAAAAGGCCCAAATGTCAAAGAATGACATTTCTGCTACTGAAAGTGAAACATTTGAAAGTGAAACATTTAAAATCAAGTTAAAGTGGGGTATGTTCAAAAATGTCAGAGGCGGTGGTGAACAGCAAGGGCAGGCCGGGGCAGAGTTCCAGGGCCAGGGGTGTGACGGCAGGCAGCGTAGGCCGGGGCAGAGTTCCAGGGCGGTGGGGAGAGGACTAGGCCTCAATCCAAGGAGATCCATTTGGTGACCAAGCAGCAGTGACAATAAAAAGGCCCAAATGTCAAAGAATGCCATTTCTGCTACTGAAAGGGAAACATTTGAAAGTGAAACATTTAAAATCAAGTTAAAGTGGGGTATGTTCAAAAATGTCAGAGGCGGTAGTGAACAGCAGAGGCAGACCGTGGCACAGTTCCAGGGCCAGAGTGTGACACTGTCCGCCGATAGATAACCCTTTGCACATTATCGTCATCATCATTATCAGCAGCAGTTGCTGTCAGCCAGCTCCAGAGTGTATGAGCGGGGTGTGCTGCCCATTGCAGCCCGGGGCAGAGGAGCCGTATGCAAGCTGTGCATGCCCGGTGGCAACAGTGTATGAGCTCCACAGCGCCAGCGGGGGGGGTCCCACTATGTCCCAAGCCGCCTGACATGTACTTCCGGTCGGCTAGGAGGTGGCATGTCACCTGGGCTGTCAGCCAGCCCCAGAGTGTATGAGCGGCGTGTGCCTGCACCCGTGGGGGGGATACAGGAGCCATGGGGAAGCTGTGCAAGACCGGGGGCAGCCGTGTAGGTGCTCTGCAGTGCCCGCTGTGGACTTCCAGGGCAAGAGCGGTAGGAGCGGCCAACTCATGCCGACCTCCTGGAACTCCCCGTCGGCTTCGCTCGCGGGTCGGTCCCGCTGATTTTTCTACCTTCATAATAAAAAAATCTTTTTTTTTTTATGGCATTTTCGGAAGCCTCAAGCCCACCTGGAGTTGCACGAGCAAGGCCACGTCGGCGTCTCCTTCCGAAAGCGGCCGGGAGCCAGTTCCGAGTATGAGCGGCGTGTGCCTGCCTTTTGCACCCGTGGGGGGATAGAGGGGCCCCTGGGGAGCTTGTACATGCCGGCAGCTTCCTTGTGGGAGCTCCACAGCGCCCGCGGCGAGTCCCGTTGTGTCCAGCCGGCTGACAAGCACTTCCGGTCCGCGAAGGATGCATGTCAGCGGCGGTGTGCCCGCTCCGGGTATGAGCGGCGTGTGCCTGCCTATGGCATCCTTGGGGGGATAGAGGAGCCATGGGGAAGCCGTGCCAGCCCGGTTGCAGCCGTGTATGAGCTCCTCAGCGCCAGCCTCGGAGTTTGAGGGCTTTAGCGGTATGCACGGCCAACTCATGCCGACCTCCTGGAACTCCCCGTCGGCTTCGCTCGCGGGTCGGTCCCGCTGATTTTTCTACCTTCATAATAAAAAAATCTTTTTTTTTTTATGGCATTTTCGGAAGCCTCAAGCCCACCTGGAGTTGCACGAGCAAGGCCACGTCGGCGTCTCCTTCCGAAAGCGGCCGGGAGCCAGTTCCGAGTATGAGCGGCGTGTGCCTGCCTTTTGCACCCGTGGGGGGATAGAGGGGCCCCTGGGGAGCTTGTACATGCCGGCAGCTTCCTTGTGGGAGCTCCACAGCGCCCGCGGCGAGTCCCGTTGTGTCCAGCCGGCTGACAAGCACTTCCGGTCCGCGAAGGATGCATGTCAGCGGCGGTGTGCCCGCTCCGGGTATGAGCGGCGTGTGCCTGCCTATGGCATCCTTGGGGGGATAGAGGAGCCATGGGGAAGCCGTGCCAGCCCGGTTGCAGCCGTGTATGAGCTCCTCAGCGCCAGCCTCGGAGTTTGAGGGCTTTAGCGGTATGCACGGCCAACTCATGCCGACCTCCTGGAACTCCCCGTCGGCTTCGCTCGCGGGTCGGTCCCGCTGATTTTTCTACCTTCATAATAAAAAAATCTTTTTTTTTTTATGGCATTTTCGGAAGCCTCAAGCCCACCTGGAGTTGCACGAGCAAGGCCACGTCGGCGTCTCCTTCCGAAAGCGGCCGGGAGCCAGTTCCGAGTATGAGCGGCGTGTGCCTGCCTTTTGCACCCGTGGGGGGATAGAGGGGCCCCTGGGGAGCTTGTACATGCCGGCAGCTTCCTTGTGGGAGCTCCACAGCGCCCGCGGCGAGTCCCGTTGTGTCCAGCCGGCTGACAAGCACTTCCGGTCCGCGAAGGATGCATGTCAGCGGCGGTGTGCCCGCTCCGGGTATGAGCGGCGTGTGCCTGCCTATGGCATCCTTGGGGGGATAGAGGAGCCATGGGGAAGCCGTGCCAGCCCAGTTGCAGCCGTGTATGAGCTCCTCAGCGCCAGCCTCGGAGTTTGAGGGCTTTAGCGGTATGCACGGCCAACTCATGCCGACCTCCTGGAACTCCCCGTCGGCTTCGCTCGCGGGTCGGTCCCGCTGATTTTTCTACCTTCATAATAAAAAAATCTTTTTTTTTTTATGGCATTTTCGGAAGCCTCAAGCCCACCTGGAGTTGCACGAGCAAGGCCACGTCGGCGTCTCCTTCCGAAAGCGGCCGGGAGCCAGTTCCGAGTATGAGCGGCGTGTGCCTGCCTTTTGCACCCGTGGGGGGATAGAGGGGCCCCTGGGGAGCTTGTACATGCCGGCAGCTTCCTTGTGGGAGCTCCACAGCGCCCGCGGCGAGTCCCGTTGTGTCCAGCCGGCTGACAAGCACTTCCGGTCCGCGAAGGATGCATGTCAGCGGCGGTGTGCCCGCTCCGGGTATGAGCGGCGTGTGCCTGCCTATGGCATCCTTGGGGGGATAGAGGAGCCATGGGGAAGCCGTGCCAGCCCGGTTGCAGCCGTGTATGAGCTCCTCAGCGCCAGCCTCGGAGTTTGAGGGCTTTAGCGGTATGCACGGCCAACTCATGCCGACCTCCTGGAACTCCCCGTCGGCTTCGCTCGCGGGTCGGTCCCGCTGATTTTTCTACCTTCATAATAAAAAAATCTTTTTTTTTTTATGGCATTTTCGGAAGCCTCAAGCCCACCTGGAGTTGCACGAGCAAGGCCACGTCGGCGTCTCCTTCCGAAAGCGGCCGGGAGCCAGTTCCGAGTATGAGCGGCGTGTGCCTGCCTTTTGCACCCGTGGGGGGATAGAGGGGCCCCTGGGGAGCTTGTACATGCCGGCAGCTTCCTTGTGGGAGCTCCACAGCGCCCGCGGCGAGTCCCGTTGTGTCCAGCCGGCTGACAAGCACTTCCGGTCCGCGAAGGATGCATGTCAGCGGCGGTGTGCCCGCTCCGGGTATGAGCGGCGTGTGCCTGCCTATGGCATCCTTGGGGGGATAGAGGAGCCATGGGGAAGCCGTGCCAGCCCGGTTGCAGCCGTGTATGAGCTCCTCAGCGCCAGCCTCGGAGTTTGAGGGCTTTAGCGGTATGCACGGCCAACTCATGCCGACCTCCTGGAACTCCCCGTCGGCTTCGCTCGCGGGTCGGTCCCGCTGATTTTTCTACCTTCATAATAAAAAAATCTTTTTTTTTTTATGGCATTTTCGGAAGCCTCAAGCCCACCTGGAGTTGCACGAGCAAGGCCACGTCGGCGTCTCCTTCCGAAAGCGGCCGGGAGCCAGTTCCGAGTATGAGCGGTGTGTGCCTGCCTTTTGCACCCGTGGGGGAATAGAGGAGCCATGGGGAAGCTGTGCATGCCCAAGCTTCAAACTGTCACCATGTCAACAGACATGGTGACAGCGTCCCGATCGCAAAGCAGGATTCAAACAGGACCAATCAGAGTGGTCCCTGTGCCGGAAACGAGCTGTGATTGGTCAGTACTGACAGGCCAATCATAGCGCAGGAGCAGTGTTGCCTGCCTATTGCACCCGTGGGGGGAATAGAGGAGCCATGGGGAAGCTGTGCATGCCCAAGCTTCAAACTGTCACCATGTCAACAGACATGGTGACAGTGTCCCGATCGCAAAGCAAGATTCAAACAGGACCAATCAGAGTGGTCCCTGTGCCGGAAACGAGCTGTGATTGGTCAGTACTGACAGGCCAATCACAGCGCAGTAGCAGTGGTGCCTGCCTATTGCACCCGTGGGGGGGATAGAGGAGCCATGGGGAAGCTGTGCATGCCCAAGCTTCAAACTGTCACCATGTCAACAGACATGGTGACAGCGTCCCGATCACAAAGCAGGATTCAAACAGGACCAATCAGAGTGGTCCCTGTGCCGGAAACGAGCTGTGATTGGTCAGTACTGACAGGCCAATCACAGCGCAGGAGCCGTGGTTTGCCGGCATCTCCGTCTCTGACAAGCTCTTTCCTGTCAGAGAGCTTGTGAGAGACGGAGACAGGAATAAATACAGTGCGTAAGTTAAAAAAAACCAGCGATCTGCCGCTTTTCTGCCCTTTTGTGCCCACTAACCTGTTTTTAGTTAGTTAGGTAGCACAAGTTTTTCAGTATGGCCAAAAGAGTCTTTTTAGCCGAGGAAGCATCTGCAATGCTGTGTTCCGACACGGACAGCGCAAGTGAAGGTGAGGAGCAGTTCGTGCTTCCATCTTCCTCTGCATCCAGTGACTCTGAATCTGCACCCCCCAGTCGGCGTAGAAGAGCCGTAGTTCCTGATCTGCCTGAGCTGACCTGGGAAGCTGCAGAGAATTATACCCCCCAGGTGCCTGAGTTTACAGCCCGCTCAGGCATTCAAATTGAAATGACGGGTTTCAGCCCCATTGATTATTTTAACCTTTTTTTTTCAGACTCCCTTTTAGCGTTAATGGTCCAGCAGACCAACATCTATGCGGAACAATTTATCGCCCAGAACCCTGACTCTTATTATGGGAGAAGCCAAAATTGGACCCCCACAAACCTAGTGGAATTGCGGAAGTTTTGGGGCATATTTTTAAGTTTTGGCCTAATAAAAAAGCCTAGGATTAGAGACTATTGGTCCCTTGATATTTTATATAACACCCCCATTTACCGCACAGTAATGCCAAGGAAGCGCTTCGAAGCCATCCTGAAATTCCTTCATTACAATGATAATAGCCAGTGCCCACCCCCACAGGACCCAAATTTTGATAGGCTATATAAAATACGACCATTGATTGCCCACTACTCCCAAATTTTTTCCCACGTTTATACCCCCCAGCAAAATATTTCGGTAGATGAATCCCTAGTCAGCTTCAAGGGTAGACTGCACTTCAGGCAGTATCTACCCAATAAAAGAGCCCGGTACGGCATAAAGCTCTACAAGCTGTGCGAAAGTGCCACCGGTTACACCTACTCCTTTAGGGTCTATGAGGGAAAAGACTCCCATATAGATCCCCCAGAATGCCCCCCTTTCCTTGGAATTAGTGGAAAGATCGTATGGGATCTTATCCATCCTTTACTTGGGAAAGGCTATCATCTTTATCTGGACAACTTTTATAACAGTGTCCCCTTAGTAAAAGTTCTCTTGTCCAGATCCACCTTGGCATGCGGAACAATCCGCAAAAATAAGAAGGGCCTCCCCAAAACATTGCTGGGTCAGATCCTAAAATTAGGAGAGAGCAAAGCTTTCTGCTGCGACAATCTGCTCCTCCTAAAGTATAAGGATAAAAGGGACGTCCTTATACTGACCAGCATACACGACAGCAGATGCAGCCTAGTCCCTGTACGTGGATCCACTTCCCAAGTCCCAAAACCATATTGTGTACAGGAGTACAACAAGTATATGGGTGGCGTTGACCTGTCCGACCAGGTTATAAAACCATACAACGCCATGCGCAAGACCAGAGTATGGTATAAGAAGCTGTCTGTGCATCTTACACAGATGGCTTTATACAACGCCTTTGTCCTCTATAGATATGCCAGCAGTGGAGGTACGTTCCTGCAATTTCAGGAAAAGGTCATAAAGTCCCTGATGTTTGGTAACCAGGAAGAAGAGGGCAGTTCATCTGGCTCTTCCGTCAGTAGGATAATTCCCGGCCAGCATTTCCCGACAGAAATCCCCCCCACTGAAAAAAAAAAGAAGCCCCAAAAAAAATGCCGTGTGTGTGCCAAGCGAGGCATTCGTAAGGACACCACATACCATTGTGAGACATGTCCCACAAATCCCGGCCTGTGCATGAACCAATGTTTCAAAATATATCATACCTCCTTGGATTTTTAATTTATTTATTCATTATTCACCTTTTCTGTCTCCCATACTGGCCATGACCAATTATTAATTTTTCTACTGACCAGCCCCATTTAAAATTTGATCATTTAAAAATTGTAAAAAAAAACCACCTAAAACAAAACTAAAAATTCTCACTATACCCCTAGATAATTTCCTCAATGGGTGTAGTTTCCGAAATGGGGTCACTTGTGGGGGGTTTCCACTGTTTAGTCCCCTCAGGGGCTTTGTAAATGTGACAAGGCCTCTCAAACCATTCCTGCTAAATGTGATCTCCCAAAGCCAAATGGCACTCCATCCCTTCTAAGCCATGCCCTGTGTTCAAATATCCGTTTATTACCACATGTGGGGTATTGTTTTACTCGGGAGACATTGCTTTACAAATTTTACGGTGCTTTTTCTCCTTCAGTCCTTGTGGAAATGAGAAAAAAAATGGCTAAACCTAAATTTTCTTTGAATAAATGTTGATTTTAATTTTCACGGCCTAATTCCAATAAATTCTGTAAAAAACCTGTGCGGTCAAAATGCTTACCATACCCCTAGATAATTTCCTTGAGGTGTCTAGTTTCCCAGATGGGGTCACTTGTGGGGGGTTTCCACTGTTTAGTCCCCTCAGGGGCTTTGTAAATGTGACAAGGCCTCTCAAACCATTCCTGCTAAATGTGATCTCCCAAAGCCAAATGGCACTCCATCCCTTCTAAGCCATGCCCTGTGTTCAAATATCCGTTTATTACCACATGTGGGGTATTGTTTTACTCGGGAGACATTGCTTTACAAATTTTACGGTGCTTTTTCTCCTTCAGTCCTTGTGGAAATGAGAAAAAAAATGGCTAAACCTAAATTTTCTTTGAATAAATGTTGATTTTAATTTTCACGGCCTACTTCCAATAAATTCTGTAAAAAACCTGTGCGGTCAAAATGCTCACCATACCCCTAGATAATTTCCTTGAGGTGTCTAGTTTCCCAGATGGGGTCACTTTTGGGGGATTTGTACTGTTTTGTCACTGCAAGAGCCCTTCTAACAAAATAAGGCCCCAAAATCCACTAGGTGTTCCTTTGCTTCTGAGGCCTGTGCTTCATTCCAGTAGCACGCTACGACCACATGTGGGATATTTCCTAAAACTGCAGAGACTGGGCAACAAATATTGAGTTGAATTTCTCTGCTAAAACCTTCTGTGTAATAAAAAAATAGTATTAAAAATTTATTTCTGCCAATAAATATGAAATTTGTAAATTCCACCTCTACTTTGCTTTAATTCCTGTGAAATGTGTAAAGGGTTAAGACATTTTCTAAATGCTGTTTTGAATACTTTGAGGGGTGAAGTTTTTAAAATGGGGTGACTTTTTGGGGGTTTCTAATATATAAGGCCCTCAAAGCCACTTCACAACTGAACTGGCCCCTGTAAAAATGGCCTTTTGACATTTTCTTGAAAATGTGAGAAATTGCTGCTAAAGTTGTAGGCCTTGTGATGTCATAGAAAAATAAAAGGATGTTCAAAAAACGATGCCAATCTAAAGTAGACATATGGGTGATGTTAATTAGCAACCATTTTGTGTGGTATAACTGCCTGTCTTACAAGCAGATACATTTAAATTGAGAAAAATGCTAATTTTTGCAATTTTTCGCTAATTTTCGGTGTTATTCACAATTAAATATAGAACATATCGAGCAAATTTTGCTAGTAACTTAAAGTGCAATGTGTCACGAGAAAACAATCTCAGAATCGCTTGGATAGGTGAAAGCATTCCAGAGTTATTACCACATAAAGTGAACATGTCAGATTTGAAAAATGAGGCTCTGTCAGGAAGGTCAAAAGTGGCTAGGGCGGGAAGGGGTTAACCTAGTTCGGTCCCCACCGTTACAGTCGGATGTCAGCTGTAAGATACAGCTGAGATCCGGTGATGATGGCACCGACTCAGCTTCTGAGCCGGTGCCAAACATTGTACGTCATTTTGCGTGAAGTCAATGCTTTCCAGGACGTACATATACGTCCAATGGCGGGAAGGGGTTAATAATGACTAAAATTGTTTTTTTTTAAAAAAATTATATTGCACCCATGGGGGGGATAGAGGAGCCATGGGGAAGCTGTGCAAGACCGGGGACAGCCGTGTACGAGCTCCGCAGCGCCCGTTGCAGACTTCCAGGTTTCGAGCGGTAGACGCGGCCACCTCATGCCGACCTCCTAGAAGTCCCCGTCGGCCTCGCTCGCGGGTCGGTCCCGCTGATTTTTCTACCTTCTTAACCCCTTCCCGCCATTGGACGTATATGTACGTCCTGGAAAGCATTGACTTCACGCAAAATGACGTACAATGTTTGGCACCGGCTCAGAAGCTGAGTCGGTGCCATCATCACCGGATCTCAGCTGTATCTTACAGCTGACATCCGACTGTAACGGTGGGGACCGAACTAGGTTAATAATGACTAAAATTGTTTTTTTTTAAAAAAATTATATTGCACCCATGGGGGGGATAGAGGAGCCATGGGGAAGCTGTGCAAGACCGGGGACAGCCGTGTACGAGCTCCGCAGCGCCCGTTGCAGACTTCCAGGTTTCGAGCGGTAGACGCGGCCACCTCATGCCGACCTCCTAGAAGTCCCCGTCGGCCTCGCTCGCGGGTCGGTCCCGCTGATTTTTCTACCTTCTTAATAAAAAAATCTTTTTTTTTTATGGCATTTTCGGAAGCCCCAAGCCCACCTGGAGTTGCACGAGCAAGGCCACGTCGGCGACTCCTTCCGAAAGCGGCCGGGAGCCAGCTCCGTGTATGAGCGGTGTGTGCCTGCCTATTGCAGCCGTGGAGGGATAGAGGAGCCATGGGGAAGCTGTGCCAGCCCGGGGGCAGCCCTGTAGGAGCTCCACAGCGCCCGCGGCGAGTCCCGCCGTGTCCACCCGGCTGCCAAGCACTTCCTGTCCGCGAGTGATGCATGACAGCGGCCGGGAGCCAGCTCCGCCTATTAGCGGCGGTGTGCCTGCCTTCTGCACCCGTGGGGGGATAGAGGGGCCCCGTGGGAGCTGCTGCATGCCGGCAGCTTCCTTGTGGGAGCTCCACAGCGCCCGCGGTCCTCGGCGGACTTCCAGGGCAAGAGCGGTATGAGCGGCCACCTCATGCCGACCTCCTGGAAGTCCCCGTCGGCTTAGCTCGAGGGTCGGTCCCGCTGGTTTTTTTTTTACCTTCTTAATAAAAAAATCTTTTTTTTTTTATGGTACTTTCGGAAGCCTCAAGCCCACCTGCAGTTGCACGAGCAAGGCCACCTCGGTGACTCCTACCGAAAGCGGCCGGGAGCCATCTCCGTGTACGAGCGGCGTGTGCCTGCCTATTGCACCTGTGGGGGGATAGAGGAGCTTTGGGGAAGCTGTGCCAGCCCGGGGGCAGCCCTGTAGGAGCTCCACAGCGCCCGCGGCGAGTCCCGCCGTGTCCACCCGGCTGCCAAGCACTTCCGGTCCGCGAGTGATGCATGACAGCGGCCGGGAGCCAGCTCCGCCTATTAGCGGCGGTGTGCCTGCCTTCTGCACCCGTGGGGGGATAGAGGGGCCCCGTGGGAGCTGCTGCATGCCGGCAGCTTCCTTGTGGGAGCTCCACAGCGCCCGCGGTCCTCGGCGGACTTCCAGGGCAAGAGCGGTATGAGCGGCCACCTCATGCCGACCTCCTGGAAGTCCCCGTCGGCTTAGCTCGCGGGTCGGTCCCGCTGTTTTTTTTTTTACCTTCTTAATAAAAAAATCTTTTTTTTTTTATGGTACTTTCGGAAGCCTCAAGCCCACCTGCAGTTGCACGAGCAAGGCCACCTCGGTGACTCCTACCGAAAGCGGCCGGGAGCCATCTCCGTGTACGAGCGGCGTGTGCGGCGTGTGCCTGCCTATTGCACCCGTGGGGGGATAGAGGAGCTTAGGGGAAGCTGTGCCAGCCCGGGGGCAGCCCTGTAGGAGCTCCACAGCGCCCGCGGCGAGTCCCGCCGTGTCCACCCGGCTGCCAAGCACTTCCGGTCCGCGAGTGATGCATGACAGCGGCCGGGAGCCAGCTCCGCCTATTAGCTGCGGTGTGCCTGCCTTCTGCACCCGTGGGGGGATAGAGGGGCCCCGTGGGAGCTGCTGCATGCCGGCAGCTTCCTTGTGGGAGCTCCACAGCGCCCGCGGTCCTCGGCGGACTTCCAGGGCAAGAGCGGTATGAGCGGCCACCTCATGCCGACCTCCAGGAAGTCCCCGTCGGCTTAGCTCGCGGGTCGGTCCCGCTGTTTTTTTTTTTACCTTCTTAATAAAAAAATCTTTTTTTTTTTATGGTACTTTCAGAAGCCTCAAGCCCACCTGCAGTTGCACGAGCAAGGCCACCTCGGTGACTCCTACCGAAAGCGGCCGGGAGCCATCTCCGTGTACGAGCGGCGTGTGCGGCGTGTGCCTGCCTATTGCACCTGTGGGGGGATAGAGGAGCTTTGGGGAAGCTGTGCCAGCCCGGGGGCAGCCCTGTAGGAGCTCCACAGCGCCCGCGGCGAGTCCCGCCGTGTCCACCCGGCTGCCAAGCACTTCCGGTCCGCGAGTGATGCATGACAGCGGCCGGGAGCCAGCTCCGCCTATTAGCGGCGGTGTGCCTGCCTTCTGCACCCGTGGGGGGATAGAGGGGCCCCGTGGGAGCTGCTGCATGCCGGCAGCTTCCTTGTGGGAGCTGGGCATCGGCCGCGGCGAGTCCCGTAGTTCACCCGCCCGACAAGCACTTCCGGCCCGCGGCGGACTTCCAGGGCTCAAGCGGTAGGCGCGGCCACCTCATGCCGACCTCCTGGAACTCCCCCTCGGCCTCGCTCGCGTGTCTGTCTTCATTCACGTTTTGGAGAAAAAACCCTATGAGGTTTTTATTTTGGCCTTCAGCCAAGCAGCAGTTCCAGGAGGCCGGGCATTTTGGCACCTCCCACCGGTGTAATTGGCGAGGTGACACTTTTAGGGGTGTGAATATCTCCTACGCCTGAAATACTGTGAGAGGGAGAACTTGCTCCGCCTCCCAAGTCCAACACTTCCAGGACGAGAGGAGGGCGGGAGGCGTTCCCTGCTTAGGCCGAATGCTGCTTCCACGGCGATAGCGGCACCAAGCCGCCCTCTCACGCCGCTGCCCTGGATGTCCCCGTCGGCCTCGCTCGCTGGTCGGGTCCGGTGTTTTTTTACCTTCTTAATAAAAAATTATTTTTTTTTTATGTTATTTCCTGAAGCCCCAAGCCCACCTGCAGTTGCACGAGCAAGGCCACCTCGGCAACTCCTACCGAAAGCCGTGAACGAGGAAGTACAAACGGGAGCTGCTCCCGTTCCAAGCCGAGAAGGACTTCCATGGTGTGACCGGTAGGTAGTGGCACCTCCTGCCGTCCTCCTGGAAGTCCCCGTCGGCCTGGCTCACGGCTCGGTCCCGCTGTGTGTTTTACCTTCATAATAAAAAACACTTTTTTTTTTTATGGTATTTTCTGAAGTCCCAAGCCGACCTGCAGTTGCAGGAGCTCGGCCACCTCGGCAACTCCTACCGAAAGCCGTGAACGAGGAAGTACAAACGGGAGCTGCTCCCGTTCCAAGCCGAGAAGGACTTCCATGGTGTGACCGGTAGGTAGTGGCACCTCCTGCCGTCCTCCTGGAAGTCCCCGTCGGCCTCGCTCGCAGGTCTGTCTTCATTGACGTTTTGGAGAAAAAACCCTATGAAGTTTTTATTTTGGGCCTCAGCCGGGCAGCAGTTCCATGAGCCCGGGTACTTTGGCACCTTACCCCGGTGTATTTGAGGTGGTGACACTTTTAGGGGTGTGAATATCTCCTTCACCTGAAATCCTGTGAGAGGGCATCTAGGTTTTGAGTTCCAAGTCCCAACGGTTCTTCCTAGCGGGAAGTCCTAACCGTTCCTGGCCGAGAGTGACTTCCAGGGTTTGAGCAATAGGTACCGGCCCGCCCTCTCACGGTGCCTCCTGGAAGTCCCCGTCGGCCTCGTTCGCTGGTCGGTCCGCTGCACCTTAACTTCCATGAAAGAACTTTGGTGCATTCTTTCTGGAGTCCCAGGCCGACCAGCAGTTGCAGGAGCTCGGCCAGCCCTGTGACTCCAACCGAGTACCATGAAGGAGGACGTGCTGCACGTTCTTGCGGGAGCTGCACCTGGTCCAACCCGAGAAGGACTTCCATGGTGTGACCGGTATGTAGTGGCACATCATGCTGGCCTCCTGGAAGTTCCCGTCGGCCTTGCTCGCTGGTCGGTCCGCTGCACCTGAACTTCCACGAAAGAACTTTGATGCATTCTTTCTGGAGTCCCAGGCCGACCAGCAGTTGCAGGAGCTCGGCCACCTTGGCGACTCCAACCGAACACCTTGAAGGAGGACGTGCTGCACGTTCTAGCGGGAGCTGCACCTGGTCCAACCCGAGAATGACTTCCATGGTGTGACCGGTATGTAGTGGCACGTCATGCCGGCCCCCTGGAAGTCCCCGTCGGCCTCGCTGGCAGGTCTGTCTTCATTGACGTTTTGGAGGAAAAACCCTATGAGGTTTTTATTTTGGGCCTCAGCAGGGCAGCAGTTCCAGGAGCCCGGGTACTTTGGCACCTTACCCCGGTGTATTTGAGGTGGTGACACTTTTAGGGGTGTGAATATCTCCTTCACCTGAAATCCTGTGAGAGGGCATTTAGGTTTTGAGTTCCAAGTCCCAACGGTTCTTCCTAGCGGGAAGTCCTAACCGTTCGTGGCCGAGAGTGACTTCCAGGGTGTGAGCGATAGGCACCGGCCCTCTCATGGTGTCTCCTGGAAGTCCCCGTCGGCCTCGTTGGCTGGTCGGTCCGCTGCACCTGAACTTCCACGAAAGAACTTTGGTGCATTCTTTCTGGAGTACCAGGCCGACCAGCAGTTGTAGGAGCTCGGCCACGTTGGCGACTCCAATCGAGAGTACCGTGAAGGAGGACGTGCTGCACGTTCTAGCGGGAGCTGCACCTGGTCCAACCCGAGAATGACTTCCATGGTGTGGCCGGTATGTAGTGGCACGCCATGCCGGCCTCCTGGAAGTCCCCGTCGGCCTAGCTCGCAGGTCTGTCTTCATTGACGTTTTGGAGGAAAAACCCTATGAGGTTTTTATTTTGGGCTTCAGCCGGGCAGCAGTTCCAGGAGCCCGGGTAAGTTGGCACCTTACCCCGGTGTATTTGAGGTGGTGACACTTTTAGGGGAGCGAATATCTCCTTCACCTGAAAACCTGTGAGAGGGCATTTCTGCTCCGCGTTCCAAGTCCCAACGGTTCTTCCTAGCGGGAAGTCCTAACCCTTCGTGGCCGAGAAGGACTTCCATGGTGTGACTGGTATGTAGTGGCACGTCATGCCGGCCTCCTGGAAGTCCCCGTCGGCCTCGTTGGCTGGTCGGTCCGCTGCACCTGAACTTCCACGAAAGAACTTTGGTGCATTCTTTCTGGAGTCCCAGGCCGACCAGCAGTTGTAGGAGCTCGGCCACGTTGGCGACTCCAATCGAGAGTACCGTGAAGGAGGACGTGCTGCACGTTCTAGCGGGAGCTGCACCTGGTCCAACCCGAGAAGGACTTCCATGGTGTGACCGGTATGTAGTGGCACGTCATGCCGGCCTCCTGGAAGTCCCCGTCGGCCTCGCTGGCAGGTCTGTCTTCATTGACGTTTTGGAGGAAAAACCCTATGAGGTTTTTATTTTGGGCTTCAGCCGGGCAGCAGTTCCAGGAGCCCGGGTAAGTTGGCACCTTACCCCGGTGTATTTGAGGTGGTGACACTTTTAGGGGTGCGAATATCTCCTTCACCTGAAATCCTGTGAGAGGGCATTTAGGTTTTGAGTTCCAAGTCCCAACGGTTCTTCCTAGCGGGAAGTCCTAACCGTTCGTGGCCGAGAGTGACTTCCAGGGTGTGAGCGATATGCACCGGCCCTCTCATGGTGTCTCCTGGAAGTCCCCGTCGGCCTCATTGGCTGGTCGGTCCGCTGCACCTGAACTTCCACGAAAGAACTGTGGTACATTCTTTCTGGAGTCCCAGGCCGACCAGCAGTTGTAGGAGCTCGGCCACGTTGGCGACTCCAATCGAGAGTACCGTGAAGGAGGACGTGCTGCACGTTCTAGCGGGAGCTGCACCTGGTCCAACCCGAGAAGGACTTCCATGGTGTGACCGGTATGTAGTGGCACGTCATGCCGGCCTCCTGGAAGTCCCCGTCGGCCTCGCTGGCAGGTCTGTCTTCATTGACGTTTTGGAGGAAAAACCCTATGAGGTTTTTATTTTGGGCTTCAGCCGGGCAGCAGTTCCAGGAGCCCGGGTAAGTTGGCACCTTACCCCGGTGTATTTGAGGTGGTGACACTTTTAGGGGTGCGAATATCTCCTTCACCTGAAATCCTGTGAGAGGGCATTTAGGTTTTGAGTTCCAAGTCCCAACGGTTCTTCCTAGCGGGAAGTCCTAACCGTTCGTGGCCGAGAGTGACTTCCAGGGTGTGAGCGATAGGCACCGGCCCTCTCATGGTGTCTCCTGGAAGTCCCCGTCGGCCTCATTGGCTGGTCGGTCCGCTGCACCTGAACTTCCACGAAAGAACTTTGGTACATTCTTTCTGGAGTCCCAGGCCGACCAGCAGTTGTAGGAGCTCGGCCACGTTGGCGACTCCAATCGAGAGTACCGTGAAGGAGGACGTGCTGCACGTTCTAGCGGGAGCTACACCTGGTCCAACCCGAGAAGGACTTCCATGGTGTGACCGGTATGTAGTGGCACGTCATGCCGGCCTCCTGGAAGTCCCCGTCGGCCTCGCTGGCAGGTCTGTCTTCATTGACGTTTTGGAGGAAAAACCCTATGAGGTTTTTATTTTGGGCTTCAGCCGGGCAGCAGTTCCAGGAGCCCGGGTAAGTTGGCACCTTACCCCGGTGTATTTGAGGTGGTGACACTTTTAGGGGTGCGAATATCTCCTTCACCTGAAATCCTGTGAGAGGGCATTTAGGTTTTGAGTTCCAAGTCCCAACGGTTCTTCCTAGCGGGAAGTCCTAACCGTTCGTGGCCGAGAGTGACTTCCAGGGTGTGAGCGATAGGCACCGGCCCTCTCATGGTGTCTCCTGGAAGTCCCCGTCGGCCTCATTGGCTGGTCGGTCCGCTGCACCTGAACTTCCACGAAAGAACTTTGGTACATTCTTTCTGGAGTCCCAGGCCGACCAGCAGTTGTAGGAGCTCGGCCACGTTGGCGACTCCAATCGAGAGTACCGTGAAGGAGGACGTGCTGCACGTTCTAGCGGGAGCTGCACCTGGTCCAACCCGAGAAGGACTTCCATGGTGTGACCGGTATGTAGTGGCACGTCATGCCGGCCTCCTGGAAGTCCCCGTCGGCCTCGCTGGCAGGTCTGTCTTCATTGACGTTTTGGAGGAAAAACCCTATGAGGTTTTTATTTTGGGCTTCAGCCGGGCAGCAGTTCCAGGAGCCCGGGTAAGTTGGCACCTTACCCCGGTGTATTTGAGGTGGTGACACTTTTAGGGGTGCGAATATCTCCTTCACCTGAAATCCTGTGAGAGGGCATTTTGGTTTCGTGTTCCAAGTCCCAACGGTTCTTCCTAGCGGGAAGTCCTAACCGTTCGTGGCCGAGAGTGACTTCCAGGGTGTGAGCGATAGGCACCGGCCCTCTCATGGTGTCTCCTGGAAGTCCCCGTCGGCCTCATTGGCTGGTCGGTCCGCTGCACCTGAACTTCCACGAAAGAACTTTGGTACATTCTTTCTGGAGTCCCAGGCCGACCAGCAGTTGTAGGAGCTCGGCCACGTTGGCGACTCCAATCGAGAGTACCGTGAAGGAGGACGTGCTGCACGTTCTAGCGGGAGCTACACCTGGTCCAACCCGAGAAGGACTTCCATGGTGTGACCGGTATGTAGTGGCACGTCATGCCGGCCTCCTGGAAGTCCCCGTCGGCCTCGCTGGCAGGTCTGTCTTCATTGACGTTTTGGAGGAAAAACCCTATGAGGTTTTTATTTTGGGCTTCAGCCGGGCAGCAGTTCCAGGAGCCCGGGTAAGTTGGCACCTTACCCCGGTGTATTTGAGGTGGTGACACTTTTAGGGGTGCGAATATCTCCTTCACCTGAAATCCTGTGAGAGGGCATTTAGGTTTTGAGTTCCAAGTCCCAACGGTTCTTCCTAGTGGGAAGTCCTAACCGTTCGTGGCCGAGAGTGACTTCCAGGGTGTGAGCGATAGGCACCGGCCCTCTCATGGTGTCTCCTGGAAGTCCCCGTCGGCCTCATTGGCTGGTCGGTCCGCTGCACCTGAACTTCCACGAAAGAACTTTGGTACATTCTTTCTGGAGTCCCAGGCCGACCAGCAGTTGTAGGAGCTCGGCCACGTTGGCGACTCCAATCGAGAGTACCGTGAAGGAGGACGTGCTGCACGTTCTAGCGGGAGCTGCACCTGGTCCAACCCGAGAAGGACTTCCATGGTGTGACCGGTATGTAGTGGCACGTCATGCCGGCCTCCTGGAAGTCCCCGTCGGCCTCGCTGGCAGGTCTGTCTTCATTGACGTTTTGGAGGAAAAACCCTATGAGGTTTTTATTTTGGGCTTCAGCCGGGCAGCAGTTCCAGGAGCCCGGGTAAGTTGGCACCTTACCCCGGTGTATTTGAGGTGGTGACACTTTTAGGGGTGCGAATATCTCCTTCACCTGAAATCCTGTGAGAGGGCATTTTGGTTTCGTGTTCCAAGTCCCAACGGTTCTTCCTAGCGGGAAGTCCTAACCGTTCGTGGCCGAGAGTGACTTCCAGGGTGTGAGCGATAGGCACCGGCCCTCTCATGGTGTCTCCTGGAAGTCCCCGTCGGCCTCATTGGCTGGTCGGTCCGCTGCACCTGAACTTCCACGAAAGAACTTTGGTACATTCTTTCTGGAGTCCCAGGCCGACCAGCAGTTGTAGGAGCTCGGCCACGTTGGCGACTCCAATCGAGAGTACCGTGAAGGAGGACGTGCTGCACGTTCTAGCGGGAGCTGCACCTGGTCCAACCCGAGAAGGACTTCCATGGTGTGACCGGTATGTAGTGGCACGTCATGCCGGCCTCCTGGAAGTCCCCGTCGGCCTCGCTGGCAGGTCTGTCTTCATTGACGTTTTGGAGGAAAAACCCTATGAGGTTTTTATTTTGGGCTTCAGCCGGGCAGCAGTTCCAGGAGCCCGGGTAAGTTGGCACCTTACCCCGGTGTATTTGAGGTGGTGACACTTTTAGGGGTGCGAATATCTCCTTCACCTGAAATCCTGTGAGAGGGCATTTTGGTTTCGTGTTCCAAGTCCCAACGGTTCTTCCTAGCGGGAAGTCCTAACCGTTCGTGGCCGAGAGTGACTTCCAGGGTGTGAGCGATAGGCACCGGCCCTCTCATGGTGTCTCCTGGAAGTCCCCGTCGGCCTCATTGGCTGGTCGGTCCGCTGCACCTGAACTTCCACGAAAGAACTTTGGTACATTCTTTCTGGAGTCCCAGGCCGACCAGCAGTTGTAGGAGCTCGGCCACGTTGGCGACTCCAATCGAGAGTACCGTGAAGGAGGACGTGCTGCACGTTCTAGCGGGAGCTGCACCTGGTCCAACCCGAGAAGGACTTCCATGGTGTGACCGGTATGTAGTGGCACGTCATGCCGGCCTCCTGGAAGTCCCCGTCGGCCTCGCTGGCAGGTCTGTCTTCATTGACGTTTTGGAGGAAAAACCCTATGAGGTTTTTATTTTGGGCTTCAGCCGGGCAGCAGTTCCAGGAGCCCGGGTAAGTTGGCACCTTACCCCGGTGTATTTGAGGTGGTGACACTTTCAGGGGTGCGAATATCTCCTTCACCTGAAATCCTGTGAGAGGGCATTTTGGTTTCGTGTTCCAAGTCCCTACGGTTCTTCCTAGCGGGAAGTCCTAACCGTTCGTGGCCGAGAGTGACTTCCAGGGTGTGAGCGATAGGCACCGGCCCTCTCATGGTGTCTCCTGGAAGTCCTCGTCGGCCTCGTCCACCTGTCGTTAAGCTGTGAGAGGAGCACGTGCTCCCGCGCCGTTTGAGTCTTTGGAATTTGTCCAAGACTCCTCAGATCGATCTGGCTCCCCGCGACCCGGCGGCGGAGGGACCACTCGCTCGGCAGTGCTTTGGAGCCCTGTCGGTTACGGCGAGCGCGTCTTCCTCCCACACCGTCCGGGTCTGTTTCGCCCCCGGCCACCTACGGCCGGTGTCCCAAAAAGCCCGGCGGTCCTGCTAAGGCGGGCGCCGGTACCTCTCGCTCCCGCGAGGTGCGTTTGCTCAGTGCTGCTTCTATCACTCTAAAAGGCGTCCGAGAGTGCGCTGGTGTCGCCGGAGCCCGAGGCGCGAGAGAAAGCTTTAAACGACGGGGAGGCAGTGACCGCCCCCGTATGTCCGCTGCTCGCAAGGGCCTCTCTAGCCGAGGTGCTCCCAGGCGCACCCGCGCATGGGGCACGGTTGTTTCTCGCAAGTAGTCCAAAGCCGTCTTCCGCCTCGCCCGAGGCTGGAAGTGTCGGCGTGGCTCCCGCATGCAAGCCACATGCGGCTCCACGGTGGCTTCCCTCCCCCCCTCTCCGGAGGGGGCGGCCCCATCCCATGTGGAGCCGCTAAGCCGCCGGGAAAGCGGCCTCGGTTCCCCGTGGGCGACAAATGCGTCCTCCTCGGCACTTTGCGAGCTGGGCCGCCGGAGAGAGCAGTTAACCCGGATTGTCGAGGTTGTCCGTTGCCTTTGTCCCATATTACCTAAGCCTGGTCCTTGTTACCTTACTGGTAAGGGTTAGGGACGCTGAGCGCGCTCCATCTTCTCGGCTCTATGTTGGGCTCTCTCTAAACAGGTCCTCGACTTAAGACCGACCGGTCTTCGTAGGCATCCTTCATCTCGGCAGGTTGCGAGCTGGGCCGCCGGTGAGAGCAGTTAACCCGGATTGTCGAGGTTGCCGTTGCCTTTGTCCCATATTACCTAAGCCTGGTCCTTGATACCTTACTGGTAAGGGTTAGGGACACTGAGCGCGCTCCATCTTCTCGGCTCTATGTTGGGCTCTCTCTAAACAGGTCCTCGACTTACGATGCTGCCCCGACCGACCGACCGGTCTTCGTAGGAGTCCTCCATCTCGGCAGGTTGCGAGCTGGGCCGCCGGTGAGAGCAGTTAACCCGGATTGTCGAGGTTGCCGTTGCCTTTGTCCCATATTACCTAAGCCTGGTCCTTGATACCTTACTGGTAAGGGTTAGGGACGATGAGCGCGCTCCATCTTCTCGGCTCTATGTTGGGCTCTCTCTAAACAGGTCCTCGACTTACGATTCTGCCCCGACCGACCGACCGGTCTTCGTAGGCGTCCTCCATCTCGGCAGGTTGCGAGCTGGGCCGCCGGTGAGAGCAGTTAACCCGGATTGTCGAGGTTGCCGTTGCCTTTGTCCCATATTACCTAAGCCTGGTCCTTGATACCTTACTGGTAAGGGTTAGGGACGATGAGCGCGCTCCATCTTCTCGGCTCTATGTTGGGCTCTCTCTAAACAGGTCCTCGACTTACGATTCTGCCCCGACCGACCGACCGGTCTTCGTAGGCTTCCTCCATCTTGGCAGGTTGCGAGCTGGGCCGCGGTGAGAGTATGTAGCCCGGACTGTCCTGAAGCGTCACAGTGGCATATTGAACACCCCGGTTGACTTACATTTATGTGGTCGCGAAACCTGGTTGCGGTCTCAGTGCCAATCTGCGTCCAACAACGGGGCTCTTGGTTGCTCTCTTTCCATGTGTCCTAGACTGTCT